>NC_056709.1:6995606-7295606 GCF_018831695.1 Puntigrus tetrazona
GCCGCTTTGATTAGTGGACGTGTGCGGTTGGGCTCAAGGAGAACGACTCAGCCGAAGGTGCAGAGGACATCATAGTGGTCTAAGATTGATGCTCGCTCAGGTTGGCAGAGGACTGGAGAAATGTACGGTGGCATACTTTAAAAGAAGTCTGACTGGAAGCACTGCCAGAGAAGGGCAGAGAAGGTGAGAGGACCGTTAACGGGCATCCAGGTCATAAAGTGGTCCTAAGTCTGGTCCTTCAGGAACCTCCAACTGAAAGATTTTGGACAAACGAAGAACTAAATCAAGTGGCTTAATTAATCAAGTGCTAGTTTTGTTACTACGCCGCTGGGACACATTTAAAGGGTCCTAAGAATAGGAGGTGAGAAGGACAGGAAGTGGGAACGAAAACACTTTGCCTTAAAAGACCATGAAGAACGTGAATACATTCCTCAACGTGTGTCAGATAAAATCATCTCCTAGCAGACTAAAGGTCAACTGGAAATTAAACTTGCCTCCCTTTACTTTCTCATATACAGTACCTGTTTGTGGCCACAAAGTGCATGTCATTGAACACTAGATGTAGTAAAATAAATAAAATTATGTTAAAAAAATAAATAAATTAATAGATAAAACGTCAACATAATAAGAAACTTTTTAAACTGAATGGTTAAAAATGTTGTATACAATGCTGCTAAAATGGCTTCAACAATCAAAATATTTAAAAAAATAATAATAATATATCATATTGATACAAAATAAAAATTATTGAACATATATTTAGAATAAAGCAGGACAATAAGAAACCCTAAAAGCAAAACAGCAGTAAATATAAAAAAAGAAATCAGAAGAAATTATGCATTTGGCCTATTTTTTTATTTATTTTTTGAATCCAAAACAACTTTAGACTGCAGTTTGCAAAATAATGTATTCCTGGGAATTTAACTTGGGGTCGTGTACCAGCTGGGGTAAAAAAAGTAAAATAAATAAAATAAAATAAAAAATAATAAATAAACTTTTTTTTGTTCAGTAAAAAACAATCAAACATACAAAAATGTTAATATTTCTAAGTTAAAGCTATTCTTGGGAATTGAAACAAAAACCTCTGGTTGTTCATATTTGAAATACAGAAAGACAATTAAAAACTGTAGAGCAACTAAACTAAAATAATTAAATTCAAAAAGAAGAAGAAATAGTTAATTTGTTTGGTTTTAAAAATATGAATGCTATTGTGAATATGTATGGATTTGACCCATTTTTAACCCCAAAACAGCAATTTAAATACAAAACAACTTTAGACTCCAATATACAAGTTCATGCATTTCTTGGGAATTGAACCCACAACCTTGGGCTGTAGACCTAGAGCTAATGCAGTGTAATTTAATGCAATAGATGGAATGAATGGATGAATGAGTAAATAGAATGTTTTATAAGTTTGTTTTAAAAGTTATAAACAAAAACCTGAATATTGTAAAGTTAATGCATTCCCTGGGAATTGAAGCCACAGCATTGGGTTGTGCATATTTAAAATAAAGCGAGGAAATTAGAAACCCTGAGGTTTCTAAAAAGCAGTAACTAAATAAATAAAGAAAAAATCATAACAATTATGCTTGAAAATCTGTGTAAAAAAAAAAAAAAATCTAGGAAAATAGCAAAAATTCTATGGTGAATAGGTACTTGTCTAATTTCGGTTGTTTAAAGGTTTCTGGTTTTCGTGGCATGATGGCTAACAGCAGCTCCACCTGATCTCCTAACCTTTAGACCAACATCAGTAAACAGACCACAACAATTCAGGCTGTTTTAGCATGAGCTGCACGCACAGATCTCCAGCTGTTTGATACGGAGAGCTGGCAGGCAAACCTGTCACCTCAGCACAGAAAATAACTCTCGCTATGCGCTTTGAGAGACGTGGAGGGCCGATAGGGGCAAACAGGCTAAAGTTCTGCTTCTGTTGTTTTTATATTTTTGCAGGTGTGCATCCCAGCAGACCTCGCAGCACAGCAGCTGTTTAAGGTTAACCTGCACCACTCGGCTCCAGCTGTTCCTAGAGATGTAAACATTTGTGTGGAGTGTGATCAGTCACGCTGGGTGATGATGTTTGTTTTGGGTCATTAATATTAATGCATGACAACAGGTTCCAGGACACATGGCTTTTATGAATTATGAAAGAACGCAGAGACCAAGGAAATTGGATTCTGCATGTGTAAAATGCAACAACAACAACAACAAAAATGATATAGCGTAGAGCAATGCAGATGTGAGAAAGAAGCTGACTGGCGCCGATAACGTCAGATTGATGCTGGATGTGATGTCACACAGATGTTGCATTTCGGGTTGAAAACGAAAATCGAGTCAGCATTTGACATCGACAACGAATATTAACGCCGGCTGAAGTCTGTATCGGAAATCAATTTGACATTGACATTAGATTAAAAATTAGATTGAAATTACGTACGTTTTTGGTCCCCTGACAACGCAACCAAAAATATGACCAAATATCAACTTCTTATGATGTTGTGTGCATGCTGGGTGGAGATTTTACTGTGACCTTGAACTGATCTGTGTTTGGTTTCATAAGCCAATAATAATAATAATAATAAATATATCAAATAATTTAAAAACAAAAGTTTTATATATTTTTATACGTTTAAAAAAACATTAACATGGGAACTGAACCTACAAACTTGGGTGGTGCAACCGTGAGCTAATGTAAGAAAAAAACTAATTATAAATAAATCAAATAATTAAATCAAAATAAAATAAAAAAGTTTCATATATTTGTAAAAATACATTAATGTTTTTAACTAAGTTCAATCCATGGGAAACCTAAGCTAATTTAAACAATGAAATTAAAATGAAAAAAATAAAATAAAATAAATATTTTAAGTTTAACAAAAAAAATAAGAAATAATGTTTTTTTTATTGTACTGTAAGCTTCTACAGCTGCAATGAAATAAATGAGTTAAAATATGCTAAAGGAATAAATTTAAAATAATAAATAAGAAATGTGTTCCTAACAGGAAGAAGATTGTGCTAGCAACGCCGGTGTGGCTTGTATTGCCAGTGTAAATTTCTGTTCAAACGCATTGTAAGTCACTTTGCTTGAAAGTGTCAGTCAAATTAAATGCAAAATGGTGGTATACAGCTTGAGCTGTCACTTCCTCCCATTCCTTTTCAGACTTTCTTAGATTTAACAGTCTCTTTCTTTATTATGTTTCCTTAAAGGCTTTTATTCTCGATTTGTCTATATTCTCCTGCTCTCCCCCGTCATCTTCTCTTTTCTCTGTTGTTTTGCAATGGCCTTGTGCCTCTCTTGGGTTATTTGTTTGTTTTGGTCAATTGTAAACCTCGGGCGACGATAAGGAGAGGGCGTTATTGTGCTGGAGAGGCAGAAAAGAGAGAGGGAAAAAGAGTTAGAAAGAGAGGTGGGCTGAAACCTGGCACTTAGCAAGATTGTTTTTCCCTGTCCAAGTGCCAAGGCTGCTGACTTCCATGATAAAAATGAAACTATCATTTGCAAGGATGTTATCAGATAGTCAAGAGAGCTAGAGAGAGAGAGAGAGAGAGAGAGAGAGAGGGAGAGAGAGAGAGAGAGGGAGAGAGAGAGAAACAGACAGAGAAGAGGGTCAGCCATTAATGAAAACAGCAGCCGCATTATTATAGGTGATGTGATTTTCCCATTACTGCATGTGTGAGAATTATTCAGTTTAAGAGATGGAGTCTCGCCTACGAGCGATGTACTTATCTATATACTACACGCTCATCAAATATCAATCATGAAATTAATCTCAGCTGTGTAATTGATAGCTTGGATGCGCGGTTTATTTATAACAGCGACAATAGCAAAACAGCCTTCGAAAGCAGCGCAATTTTTTTTTTTGTGAATAAAAAGCTAATTCAACTAATTAGCCCACAGCTTTCACTAAAACAGGGATATTTACAGACGGAAAAACTTAAATCGCATTACTACATCCGAGCAATTTTCCTCATAATTGCAAAAGCCTAAAAAGTTTTTAATTTGTTTTGAACTTCTCCACTTGTTTAACTCCCCGCATGCACAGTCAAGCAGCAAATAGTTCGCTCAGATCATTCACATTACAGCTCGTGCGCGAGACGGACAGCGACGGCAATTAATAGCTGCCTCCGCAGATTAATTAAAACCACGAAAGCAAAACAAGCCACATACAGCGAAGCTCCGGAAGGCCAGAACCGAAGAGCGCTTGAAATGAGACGTTTTCTGACTGCCGAACAATGCTTCGGTTTTTATCGGCGAGAGGACAAGTCAACCGCCACCATCCACGCGCGCGCTCCACCTTTTGTTGCTACGAGCGGGAGTGAAGGTCACATCCCAGGCAGAAGCTTCCAGGAGCCGGCCCCGACTCTGCCAGAGAGGCCCCGGTGGGGAAGGAATGATGGAGCGTTTCATGCTTCCTCCACGACACTCGGGCCCCATCCGGAATACGTGATCCGACAGAGATGGGAAGGAGGAGAGACGTGTCCTCCGCTTGGGCTCACCCGGGATCTACTCCAGAAACGCAGTGGCACTCGTCCTCGCCAGGGATCGAGGCTGCTGCTCGCGCTCGATTGGGGACACAATGGAATATTGAATTTCCTCCGCTGGCTGCGATCTGAGATGTGCTTCCAAGCCTGGCGATGCCAGATCAGCGGTGCCACCAGGTTGATGCTAGCACGCACTGATAAACTGAATGTGCTTCCAAGACACACACAAGCACACCTTCTCGACATGTGTAAAGCTGTACCGCAAAACTGGAACATGGGGGAAAATATACTGGGTCCTGTTCGGATAATTGCATTATTATTATAATTATTTTTATACCAACAAACATAATTAATATGCACCTCTATGCACTTAGTGCAACATAGTTTTTACATGTCTTAATGCATGTTTCGCCGCAGTTTCAAAGAGAAATGTCTACTGAGTGGAGCTAAAAGATTGTTGTTTTTTTTAAATATCTGTGGACTGTTGTTAAAGGAAACTGCAGCGATGTGTACTTGTTGGTCTCGTGCACCAAGATGCATTTATGCTATGAGACCAGATTCTGTAGTTAATATTAGTGTATAGAGGTCTGCACAGAAAAAAAGTCTACAGCACTTCATTGTCTAGTTTGGTCTGCCACTAAGACGGAAGAAACTGAAATGCTCCTTTATTCCTGAAACCATTAGGCTTTGTTCCAAGGTTGGGAAGAATTCAGAATTTAACAATTGGCTCTCTTCCAGTTCCTGATTTACCAACAAATTCAATAACAAATTACGTGTCCTTCCACCATAGACAATAAAACGAAAGTTAATTTATTTATCCACTGGTCTGTCTAACAATAAGGCCAATTAAACCGTAAAAAAGTCATTTATAAACTTTCAAAAAATGCCTTGTCAAGCCAAGGCTGGAAGTTTGCATTTTTTCTAGTTACATCATAATCAGACTATTTTGTTTGATGCATTTCTCTGAATAATAATAATAATAATAATAATAATAATAATAATAATAATAATAATAATAATAATAATAGTGACTATGTTTACAAACACAAAATATTTCTAAAAGCCGATAAATGATGATATACATCAGATATCTTTAACACTAAAGTAAATAAAACAATTTCAAAAGTTGCCTTTTATGTCTGATCTACACTAGTAACATTTTAAAGAGACACCCTTGTATTTTTCCAAACAGTTATGACCTTTGTTCATCTTCAAAAGACAAATTAAGATATTTTTGATGAATTACAAGAGCTTTTTGACCTTCGATAGGTAGCAATGCACCTGACGCGTTCAAGGTCCATAAAGGTAAGAACATTATTAAAATAATCCATTTGACATCCATGTGGTTCAACCTCAAATTTATGAAGCTACGAGAATACTTTTTGTGCACAGAGAAAACAATTTCTTCTAAGTAATTAATGACAGAATTGTAATTTTTCAGTTTACTATCCCTTTATTCTATTTACATATTTTGTTATGATGTTTACAAGGCATTACAATGAATTTAGTTATAAACTTGAGCATTCGAATATTTTAGGCAAAATTATAATGCAATGTAGGGTGGAACAAATAAAACATGAAACTGAAATTTAGCATCTTAACGTTAGCTTTGGCTGAAGCAAACGCGTTTTTCATGAAAAGTAACAATGCTTGAGATTCAACAACAATTGGCAGACCCCCTACCGTCCCGCCACGGACCCCTATGGATCAGGGACCCCCCGTTGAAGACCCCTGATGTATGGGATGTAGTTTTTTTTTTCAAATCAAACATGCTAAGTTAACACGCTGAGCATTTTGCACGTTTTCTTTATGGAACACAAAGGATTTGCAGGCGGTGGCTTTTAACGTGGTTTATACTCTACAGCACACAATAATAGCTCGACACCGCGGCTAATTAACCCGACTAACAGTTTCCCAGTTCCCTGACTATGATAAATGGGAAAAGTTGATGGACAATGTGAATTTCCTCCCCGCTCGCCTTTGAGATCGAGGAATCATCTCACGTACCGAAACCCCGCTGCCTTCCCTGAGGTCATGAGTTCAGTCTCCAACCATTTGAATTGTATCAAAACCTCCTGCCCTCATCTGCCGCTGAGTGTGTGCTGTAAAAACTCAGCTCCATCTCCGCGGGAGCTGTCCATCTGCCACAGGTACAACTCATATATTATTACACCATCAAAATCAATGGCTGAAGGCTAGAGAGATGAGCAGAGGACGGGTGCAGGCGAAACAGCACCTGTGGAAGACAACCGGACAGATGTAATGAACTCTGCTCATAGGGAGCCAATACAAATAGAGCGTGTTCCACTTTGAGAGGATTCCTGAACTGCAAAAAAAATGACTGAAACAAGTAATGCTTTTATGATTTTTAGTTGCGTTAAAGGGTTACTCGATTTGGTCATTAATCGCTTACCATGTCGTTCCAAAGCTTTGTTAATCTTCAGAGCACAATTTAAGATATTTTTGAGGAAAACCGGAAGGCTTGTGCCTGTTCAATAACACTGTCAAGGTCCAGAAAAAGTATGAAAGACATCATCAGAATAGTCAATCTGCCATCAGGGGGTCGACTGTAATCTTATGAAGCTACGAGAATACTTTGTGTACGGAAAGGAATCAAAAGTAACAACTTTATTCAACAGCTGGGCACCGTAGTTTTTCTTCTGTCAGCCACAATACATGGATACGTTTTCTATGTGTATTTAAGCTTTGATTTGAACGTGTTTATTTTTGTACAAAAAGTATTCTCATTGCTTAGTTGGACCCCTGCGATTGAACCACTGATGGCAGATGGACTATGTCTTTCATACTTTCCTGGGGTATCGTATAATAATACAAGTAGCCAAATGTGATACTGGTAATCTTATTAATGGCAGGGAAGAATTGTACTCCACCTAAAATCACATAAAATGTGTTCCAAAGATGAACAAAGGTCTTACGGGTAGAAAGACATGAGGGTGAGTAATTAATGACAGAATTTTCAATTTTGGGTGAACTATCCCTTTAAGAAATCCATACAGTTTGTTTGTTTCAATTCTGATTTGCAGTGATCAATTTTTATTCAGGTTTCCGTCTAATTCAGCACTATAATATGACCTTTTTGTGCCATTTCCTTTAATTTAACACTTTTAAATCAATTTGAGCACATTTTGTTAAAAGAATCACAAGTTCAGTCCATTTCTATAGCAAAAAGAACTGTCAGAACTGTGCAAAAAATTCTTTGTAACTCATAATATATATATATATATATATATATATATATATATATATATATATATATTTTTTTTTTTTTTTTTTTTTTTTTTCAAATCCAAAGACCATAAGCAAACTTGTTCATTTCTCACCATGATTACGTGCTGATGTTATGAATTAAGTAACCACCTACTCAAATCACCTTTTACTATACTGAATCTTTTACTATACTATATCTGCAAGCTTACAGGTCAGCCTCGAAAACGTAAATTCCTAACCCCTACCTTCAGCGGTGTAGATCCTCTCTGCATTCATTTCATCTCTAATTTTGACTTTGTTTGCAAACCTGCTATTTTTCAATGCCCCCGTGTCTTTCTTCCCCCTGCCCAATGAGTCCCAATGCAGATTCATCTTCCCCTTAATCAGAAGAGCGTGACAGGCATTAATTAAGGTGTGTGTTTGCCCTGTCAGAAACGTCAGCGGTCGGCTGCTTTTGTTTGGCGAGGCAGCCCGGCTGTCAGGATGTTTGGCACGGCTGGAACTTGGTGCTGATGTGGCAATAAAGGAAGCAATGTGGCGGTGAAGGTCGCCAGCTTCCTCCTGCATGGCTGCATATCAGCCCAGGACTGTTTATTTAATGTGCTCGTATTTGTACGCTATTATATACACTACGGTTCAAAACTCTGAATCAATACGATTTATTATTTTTTTCATGAAAGAGGTCTCTGGTGCTCACTTGGGATGCAGCTATTTAAGAAAAATATAGTCAAAGGAGAAATAATGGCAAGTTTCTATTTGAATGTGTTTTAAAATGCAATACATTTCTGAGATGCAAAGCTGAATTTTCAGCGTCATTACTCCAATCCAGGCATTACTGCTCAAGAAACGTTTCAAATTATTATCAATGTTGAAAATTGAAAGAAATCTTTTGTAACATTATAAATGTCTTCAAATAAATAAATACAATTCAACGTAATAATCGGAGACCAAGATGCTGTTCACATTAAATGCATGCATTAGCTTGAACTCTACAGCTTTCTTGGGTCCATTTCAGCTGCTTTTGGGGCCAAAATGGATATCTAAAGAACCGCTGAAGAGACTCAACATTTTAAAACATGTGATTTAAAAATAAGTAAGAGGGTTGTAAGTGATTAGGAAATCTCCTCTTTCATCTAAATTAAAGAGGAGTGCTGGGAAAACAAGTACCGGCTTTGCTTTCATGAGCGTTCTGCCTCTCTGGAAATGTGTTGAGATGTTTTGCCATGATATAACAGTTTCATCACTCTCCTGAAGAAAGACTGATCTATTTATTATGGCTATTATTACTTAACCATGAGCGATTCTTAGCTTTGGTCTTGTTTGGAAAAAGCTTTGTAGTAAGGAAGTAGCAAATAAATAAAGTTGTTGAGTAAAAAGATGTATCTGAAAGAGAACTGGAGCCAAGGAGTAATACAATTCCCCAGCATGCATCACGGTTACTGACTGCTGCTACAACCGCCAGACAAAAACACAAGAGCACAGAAAAGTGCTACATCAATCAGCCCAGAGTACCCAAGGAAACCATCTACACACTGGCCAAGATAGAGAGAAATTACAAAATAGACCAGGCGCTAATTAGCAACCATCTACCATCTGTATGATCAGAGTTTCTGCTGTACATTTATACCGCCTAGTAAATAAATGAACCTAACAGCAACCACTGTGGTTACATACAGAATTACATTTCCGTAAACTAATGAAAGACCACAAAATACTGATTTAAATAGTAATCACTGCTTTCGGTTTTTGTTTGCCTGTCACATTAAACTGCTCTGAAACCTAGCGACCTTCCTCACAGAATCTGCAAAGGCAGCATCAAAATTAACATGGCTAAAATCACTAAACCCTAAAGAAAGAAAAAAAAAAAAAAACTTTTCCAAAAATATACAGAGCCCCTAAAGGGAGATGGTAATGGTATAAATGAGACAGGAGGGAAAATGTTTGGTTTTTTTTTCTTCTAGCAAAATTATGGCATTGATCCAAGATACTTTGCAACTCACAAAGGCACTGAAACATTGTTTTTTTTTTCCAAAGTTTGGTGAGTAAACACAAAACTGCTCAGGGTAATGAAAAAGCATTAATGTACTAATAAAAAAGTATTTAAAGATTTTTCCTCACATTCATAACGTACTTTTTGCCGTCACTATATTTACTGTCCCTTTTTTTTGGACCGAAACAAAACAAAACAAAACAAAACAAGAACAATGTAGATAAACTCTAATAGAAATATCTATATATATAATACTGTAAATGCGGCCTTGGATTAAAAAAAAAAAAAAAAAGATTATATAAATTTGTTAAATTAGCTTTTTTGGGATACTTGATTAAAATGCATTAATCAATACTCTGGAATTTTTAGTAATAAATTATTACATATTTATTTATTAGTATTTATTACCAATTTTATTGGTTATTATTAATAGTATTATTACTATTATTGTTTTAGAAAAACTTGTCTGCAAAAGAAAGACTCAACACCATGCTGAATGTCTTAACGTACTGTCTAGGTAGGCAGCTCACTAGATTCTGGAAATGAGCAATAATGTTCCCATTCTGCAGACCACACAGATCCATCATCGTAATGAAGTGTCACGAGCATGTCAGAATCACGTTACATGTGTCTCGGGCGTGAGCTTCCCGAAGTTATGATTGCATGAACACATCTTCCATTAAACAGTCTAAGCTCTTCCGCTATGACGAAGCTCCAAACCCTCAACTCCGAACCCTGCGTCTGACGAGAGATAAACGGTATTGACTTCAGACGCTGCCGTTTTTCATAATCAGGTTAAAATCTTCGGGGCGCAGAGAGAGAGAAAAGCGACAGAACTTACTTTTCTCTATTTTAGACTCACTCGCGTGCCTTTTCAGCACATTCGACGCTTTTGCTGGTGGCGAAAACTCAGTGAGCGTTTGGGAATGACTTATTTAACAGATCGCATTTCCTTCTCTGTCAGCAAAAAAAGAAGTCCCTCCCGGAGAAACGCGGCGGAGGCAATGTGCTGTGAAATCTAGGGTCATCCAGAGACAAATAACTTTAAAGCGAAAGGGCAACAAAGGACGTCGAAATAAAGAGCCCGGGCTCTTTCCGATATTTAATTAAAGCACTTTCAGCCATGCAAGAGGTGCAAATAGGAACCGCATTGTGCGTTTAGACCAGTAACAAAGCCGTCTCCAGTGCTTCTGTCATGACGCTGCCAATAGATCTCATATATCAACACTTGGCTGTAACATGTAATCGCTTTCAATTTCGTCCAGGCTTGGGGTGTTATTGATTTAAAAGCCGTCTCTTCTCTTTCTGGACCTCTTGCTGAGAGCAACAGGAACGATCTACACGCGTCTTTTTTGGATAGCTGTCAAACCGAAGACCTTGGCTGAACATGCAACGCTTTTCAAGTTATGGGTGAGCACTAACCTGTTTTATGCAAGGCAAGAGAATGGTATAATGCGGAGGCCATGAAATTCCAAGCAAATCACGACAGTGTGTTCACGGCCAACTCTATCCTCTAAGATGGAGTAAGAGGTTGTATAAACCATCTACTTAAAGCTTTTTTAGATAATTTTCTTTGGACTGAACTAGTAAACAAACTGAAAGAGAAAGAAAGAAAGAAAAAAAAGGTTAAAGTAACAGTTTAAATAAATTCAAGCTTAATTTCTGGGTCAGAAAATCAGTACTTGCTTTGTCTAATAATATATAAGAATAAAATATGGCTGAAAGAAATGCTTTGTAATGTAAATAGTTTACATAAGAACATTTATCTTCACTTAAATATTATATATATACATATGCAAAGCGCTTAATAAGTTAAGTTTCATTGGATTGTATTGATGAACAGACTAAAAATAAATAAATAAAACGTACAGTAACAGGTTAAATAAATTCGAGCTCAATTTCTAGGCCAGAAAATTATATTTGTACTTGCTTTGCTTAATACTGTATAAAAATAAAATAGGAAAATGCAATTAAATGTTACACATGTAAAAATATAATAAATATATAGTAATGTGCTAAACTTTAAAATAATGAATTACTTAATTAAAAAAAACATTTAGGTGATACAGTTGATAATTAAAAAAAAAGCTAATAAAATCAACTAATAAACTGCACATTTAGTTTTTGCAAATACAATTTGACGCATACCAGAATCGTACTTCATTAGCTATATGCAACTGCTAAAAATAAAACATTATTACACTTTAAAAAATCTAATATTTATGAAAATACAGCTAGAAACTATACAGCTCCTGAACTGTGACATGTTAGCGAAATAAATCATATATGCAAATCAGCAGAAGTTCAACATTTCAGCAAGGCAAAGCATGAAAACTCGTGTATATTATCGTAATCAACACCTCTGACTTCTGACCCTTCTAATCGTTGAGTCCTAAAAACGTTTGTATTTGTAAAACCCGAAAACAAATAAAAAAAAAAACCCAAAAAACCCCAAACAAACCCTGTCAAACTTCAACCAATCGATATATCAAGCAAAACCGAGTATGGGTAAGGTGGTGTATGTGTGTTTTGGGAATATGAGGAATTGTATTAGTAAAGGAGTTAGCATCTGACTGTCTCCCTGTGGTTGCAGGCATGGCCCGAGGCGCTTCAGTCTTCACTAGTCAGTGAGAGCTGCAGAAAGGCAGTGTGTCCTCACCCATCTGCCTCCGCGTCGTGAAAACAAATACAGCAGTGCTGGTGTGGAGTAAGCTAGCCTTCAGAAATAGGTGCAGACGTTTCAATCAGGCTTTCATCCAACCTTTTACTTTCATGCTCCTCTCAAGCGCCAGGAATATGTCTTTAGAGCGCGTCTGTGGTAGGAGTTCACAGACGTGAACACACACATGCACAGACGCTGTTTATGGTTAGGGAAACACGGTAGTTGGATTATTTGTTGAAATATCCAACACACCCAGCCCAGCATGAGCCAAGTTGTATCTGTTGAAGACAACATGTGGTACACAACGATTTTAGTTAAAATGATAAGCGGAGCAGACTTTATCCGCTGGGAATCGGGTGAAAAGGTGATTTGATATATTGTTTTTTTAATGCCATGCCAGCTTTCTTAGCTATTGATTCATGTATTACATTTTTTTAAAAAGCTTTAAAAGTTGCTAAGTTAGGGTTGGCTATAGGTGATCGGAAAAGACACAAAAAATCATTCACAGTAAGAACAATTAAATAGGTCAGTTTGGACGTCCTATTCTGTATCGCAGTACAAATACAGATATGATAGATTTTTTTTCCCAAAATTACCAAATTTCATTACAAGTTTTTCTCAGTAACCGTAACAGACTACAGCTACAATAATTTTGTCAATAAGTTATGTATTTCTGTTACATGTAAGTATCTACACCCCAACACTGCGCTTATGTAAATGAGAAAGATAATAGTGAGTCAGACAAAATAAGTGGAAAACAGAAAACTGGTGTTTTACTGGAAACAAGAAAATGGAACAGATAACCCAGCTGACCTTCATTGATTAAGCATTTCCACAAATCCATATCTAGTTTCAATGGCTGAACCTTCCTCGCGGTCAGCGTCATATGGATGTAAACGTGAAGTATAATTTCTGCAGCGCCAAACCGGTTGTTTGAGATCTGAAGATGCTCCGGCAATCAGAGCGATGTTCTAAAGGTACCACAAGTGTTTATGCTTTTTTTTAAGGCACACAACAAATAACTTATACATTTATGTCTGCAGTGTAAACTGGACTGCAGTAAAACATGACTTCACCGTCAACTACCCAAAACGATAACATTACACACACACACACACACACACATTCAGCTCGTCCTGGACAAATCCAAACACTGTACAAACTGTTGGATAAAGTCATTATTTTTATCTTCCTTGTGCAGAAGTAGTATTCTCGTAGCATCCGGTTGAGCCACTACGTCACATGGACTATTTTAATGCCCTTGCTACCTTCTTGGGCCTTGAATGCATCAGTTGCATCGCTGTCTATGCAGGGTCAGAAAGCTCATCTTAATTTGTGTTCTTAAGATGAACGAAGGTCTCCTGGATTTGGACCGACACGAGGGTGAATAATTTGTCACCGTATTTTCATTTTTAGGTGAATTATCCCTTTAACTAGGACATGGACAGTGAACAGTGGAAGAATGTTTAGGTGGAGGAGACAGATAAGGGTGAAAGTATGTGTAGTAGTACTCCACTCAGCACTGTGGAAATGAAGCGCTCCTCTGAGCCATATCACGACCGGAAACAGAAATCATATTTAGAAGGCCTCTTGTCCAGCCATGTGCAGCCGGGCAAGCACTTTACCATGACCCCCTTTGTGACAGAACACTTGGCGTGGCGTTCTCTCAGTGATTCCACACAATGACTGCACCAATGTTTCCCAGTTTAATGTGTCTGACAATAAGCGCATTTAAAACTCATGAATGAACTTTGATCTGACTGGCAACATGATGATTTGTCTTGGACAAACCGCATCTAAATGAAAACTGGTTTAAAGGGATAGTTCACTCATGTAAAAAAATAAAAATTGCATCATTTTAGCCCCATTCAAATTAAGTATGATAACTATTATAGTTTTAGAAATCATTCTAAATTTTAAAAAGGGTCATTAAAGGCAGTCTGATAAAAAGACAGCTTGTGGAATGTTCTATTCTATGATATACTGAGAACAAGCCCCGCCTCCAAAGAAGAAGCTCAACATAACTGCCTGTTTAGCCCCGCCCACCAATTTCACATAGAGTGGAGAGAAACTCAGTCCTTTGTTCGCTTTATTGTACTGCGGACTCCTTTATAAACAAGACCGTTGTTCAATGTTGTTTAGTTGAATCAACTTAACATTCTTAACATTTAATCTATTAATTAAGTTTAGTTATTCTAAAATTTACACTGTCAGTTTCAGCTAAAACAAATAATCCACTTTTATTGATGAGTTTATTCAGTAAATACATTCAGCATTTTCTTTACAACTTTTGTAAATTTGTACAAAACTTGTTTGGCATAGCCATAAGAGTTTTGTTACATCCATGGCAAGCAAAAGGAGAAATATAATTTATTAAACAATTTAATATATTAAACAATTTTAAGTTATGTTAGCAGGTTCTCAGTCCAAGCACATGGTGGTAAAGTGTAGAGCGTGTGCTTGGACTGAGAAACTGCTAACATTACTTAAAATTGTTTAATATATTAAAATGTTTAATTTAAAGTAATTTACTTAAATTGAACAGGCATCAAATATTAGATTTGGCCTACTTCACTGAAACATGTTATTTCAAAATGAAAATATTAAAAAACGTTTCAAGTCAGTTTAACACAATGCAATTGTTTCAATGGGAATTCTAAAATAAAGATGTTAAATGAAAAAGATTTTTTAAAACAAACTGAACAGCGATGGAAAATATTTTTGAGTGCATTATAAATGGATCTCAGAGAACAATTCAAAATGACAAACAGAGGCAGTTCATGAGCCCTTTAAAGAATAGAGGGGTCAATACCAAAACTAGAGATTTATATTTTGCAGGACTCACTTCCAGAACATTGTTTTTCCACACGATGAAGTATTAAAACATCAATAGCCAATCAGAATCCATTCCATTTAAAAAAAGCTGTGAACACATATATTTTTATTGTTTGCAGAGTAAATGTATTTTCATTAGTGTTGTCAAAAAAGTAATCACGATTAACTGCATCCAAAATAAAAGTTTACATAATACATGTGTGTAATGTGTATATTTATGTATAAATAAATACAGACACATGCATGTTTATATTCAAGAGAAATACGTTATGTTTATGTATTAAATATATTCACATACAATATAAAATATAAGAATATAAGTATATAAATGTATATACATGTAAATACTTTCAGGATTATACACTGTATGTGGATAAATACACAGTACACACACATATATTATGTAAACAAAAACTTTTAGTTTGGATGCGATTAATCACGACTAATCTATTGACAGCGCTAATTTTCACTCAATTCTAATTCAATTCTTTAAAATATCTTCTTTTGCATTCTTCAGAATAATAAAAGTAATAGGTCTCATTTACTCTTATCCATATTCAGCAAAGAGCCGAATTTAAATACATCACCTGGCCTAAGACAAATCAGTTTTTCCGATCTCGGTGACAACAGACAGAGCCATAATGTACTTTTTGATCTTCCGCCTCAGCAGGGCCATTAACCGTGGATGAAATTTGCTCGGATTCAAGTAAGACGGGAATGACCACAGGCTGTCTATGCCCTTGTCTGAGAACGGCAGCATTTGCTATTCGTGAGTGAAACATGAAATATTCATGTAGTGATGCTCGATATTAGGTTTCAGTGAAAGCTGGGGAAGAAGGTGGCAAATAAGAAGCATCTCTCCATGTCCGTTCATTCCCACAAACCCACCAAAAATCATCTCCTGCCGCCATTTCCATCGCATGCCCTCTACCAACACCCCTCGGCCTCTCCCGGGATTCGTGCTTCCATCTGAGGAGGACCTAGGAGCCATCAGCGAGCCCGGAGAACGTCTGAATCGAGGAAACCTTGCAGAACGCGTCTCATCGGGGGCGGATCTCCTCTGGGAGCGGCGTCATATGAAAACCGTGCCCACGGTCGATACTCTACATTACCTGTGCAAGCAAGGCGTTAGCAAATGACAGCCGGATTCCTCCAGGAGATTCGTTATCAATAAATCTCACTATATTTGTTTATGGCTGGCTGGGAGACAAAAGTAGACGGAGGCGAAGCGACGACCGATACCTGGCAGTGAGAAACCCGGACTAACACATCCATTTTAATTCTCTCTTTCATCTTGGTGAGACAGAAGACTCTGGAATCCCGGGGGGAAGCCACATCATCTCTTTGTCACGACCAAAGTCAGCCCTAGTCACTAAGATCTATGCGACGTATGCCCGGCGCCCCGGGAGCGCTTCGCAGAGCTAATATTATTCCAAATCCAAATGGCTTTGAAATGCAAACGCACACTAATGCCTTTTGCATGCCAACTGTTGCAAAGCCTCTTAATTGCATTCTTGCTCGGGTCTCTTGTTTACACACGATCTGCAACATCCCATTTTTGGCAGCGACCGACAGCGGAGGCCTCACAAGACAAGCCTCACAGCCCACACAGAGAGGAGCGGATTGACCAGACACGAGGAAACGAGAACGAGGTGACTGAGGGCTTTTTTTTTCATATCTGCTCTGTTAAAGGGCTTCGAAATACAAGCGCCCCGGTATGAACACACATGCACGCTTGATGAACTTTGATGAGCTGGATAAACCACAACATGTTAGCTGGGAGTCAATGGTGAACTCTGAAAAAAACAATGAATAAAACACTCAAGCATGACATTTAAAAACTATTTATCAAACCGACTGTCAAAATCTCACTTTTTTCCATAAAAAACTAAATGCAAATTCCTTATACTATATTCCAATGTTTTTTATATTCCAAATGTCTCTTATGTTTTCTAAGGATGCATTTATTTGATCAAAGATATGGTAAAATAACAGCCATATTGTGAAATATTATTGCGATTTAAAATAATTGTTTTCCATTTTAATATACCGCAAAAACGTAATTTATTTATGCGATACAAAGCAGAATTTTTAGCTCCATTCATAGTCCTTCAAAAAAAAAAAATTGTAATGTGCTGATTTGCTCAGGACACATGTCTAAGTATTATCATATTATCAAAAAAGTAGTGTATAAAATTAAATTGAAAAAGAAAATATATATTCCATAAATGAAAAGTACAACAAATAATAGCTAGTTTTTATTATTAATAATAATTATTAACAGGAGGAAAGGTATTTGTGTGTTATCAAATGATGTTTGTGAGTCAAAAACATCATTTGATAACAAAAAAAATATTTTATTAATATTATATATCCACTTTTGCTATACACACACCAATATATGCAAATTGCTACCATATATTTGGGATCTTATTAAAACTGGGTCTTTTTCTCATTATTTTACAGCTGTTTTCTCTCCTCCTCTTGTTCAATGCCTCCCGATGGAGTTGAAATGTATGAATGGTGACCAGGAAATGACCTAATTTCAGCCGTATAGGACAGTTTTCCATTCCCAGATTAAGCCTGTGCTGAATTACACCGTCAAGGACGACTCTTCCCTGAAATACTATTTAATCTAGGAATAGGCTTAATCTGTCTTGGAAACCCGCCCATGGAGTTTTAATTAAATTTCATGGCAAATATAATACCACGAATACCTCTATTCACAAAAGCCACGGGAGAGGTTTTATTAAAAGACGGCTAACCGTGTCAGGTCTCTTCGCTTGAACCAATAACTGATTTTCTTTTGTTTAGAGGTGCTGGAGGTCAGGTAATATGGCTGCTGTAAAAAGCTGACACGAGCATATGCCCACAGTGTCTGCGTCCGACGTTAGAAGTGAGAGAAAGAGGATGTGTGGTTAAGCACATGACATGACGTCACGGTTAGCGCTCCCAAACCGGCGTGTGTGTCATTTAGCTGTGTGTGCATGAACGAGTCGAGCGTGCTAGTCAGGTGAAAGCAGCCAGGTAAAAGGAGACCAATCGATAATCTCCCCCTCCCTCACGCACACAGTTCCTGCGCTGTGATTGGACACAATGATTCTGCCATTTGACCTTCAGCTCGGTCAGTGGGGAGCCTCCCGTTCGGCCGTTAAACTGAGACAAGGCCACGTCACATCTATCTCTGTCACGCGCCGGCACGCTAGCCATTCATCAGAGAGCGCACGCGAACATGCTAACGCACATGCCCCTCCCACTCTTTCCAAACGTCTACTTAAATAAACATGTTAATTTCAGCTCAGTACATTAGAAAAAAAAAAAAACAAATCCCTCGTGTCCGGCCAAAACGTAATTGCCGTGCCGGTGTTGCAAATCTCTTGCAATGCACGCAAAACAAATAGATCAGAAAGCCATTACATGTATATTCATGAAACGGCAGACCCTGGGATCGCTCCAATCGATAGGATTAACTAACAAGCAAATGCAAACAAAGCACTTTGTAATCCCGTCCAAACACAACACATTACATCAGCTTTTTGTCCGCCATGCGAAATCAAATGACAAATAATATTGACACTGATGAGCTCGGATGTGAAAGTTTAATATCTAGCTTCGCGACAGCATGCAAGCTTTGCCAATAATGAAGCACTTTTTTTCAATAAGCAGCAGTGTGATGTAAAAAAAAAAAAAAAAAGGTAAATCGCTGTTTTAAAGACACTGTTTGTTTCAGACACAGATGAGCGAACTGAGACAAACACATTCATCTAAACTGTCCTCTTTATTATGATGTCTAAAATATTCCTGTCAATCAGATTATTTATCTGTTTCACGATTTTGTATCGATGTGATTGGGTTGCTATTCATCAAGGATGCGTGGTAGTGATCAAAAGTGATAGTAAAGGCATTTATAATGATAAAACAAATTTATATTTCCGAAAAACTGACTTTTTGCTGATCGAGGTTTCCTGAAAGAAACCCTCAAAACAAGTGTATCATCTTTCAGAAAATTAAGCAGCATAACTTTTTCAGAAATAAATATAGATCAACAAACAAACAAACATTTCTTAGGCAAAGCAGCATATAAGACTGATATATGAAGGATCATGTGACACCAAAGACTTCAGTATTGAAAGAATAAATTACATTTGAATTTTTTAATTAAATAAATAAATAAGTAAAACCATAACATAACAGAATATTCACTATATTATATAGAATTTTACACATAGAGCTTACTGTTTGTGCCAGAAATTAAAAAAAACCCTCATTGTTTGTATAACGCATGCATTGCAACTACAAACTTTCCAACTCTCCTCCAGCGCAGCTGTGTTGTGAACCTGAAAATATCATGTCCCCACTTGAAATATTCATATTTACATATGGACGCATGCACGGCAACCTAAATGCGCTGTGTTTAATGACAACAATAGCTCATTACAAAAGCCGCCTGAAGTCTCCAGTGAAACGCACAGACTTAAACACGCTGAGCACATTTATGAAAGATTTAGTGTTTTGAGAATGTCTTTTTTAAGCTGCTCTGGCAAAGCAGTGTCACCGGCGTCGCTTTCGCGCCATAAATCTTTTCTCTAATCAGATTTTAAAAAAAGCAGCGCAACATTACATCATAAGCGAGCATTTTTTGCTCATTCCAAAAAGCGCCCGAACGGTGGATTCTGTTCTGCGCCGCCGAAAACATGCAAATACCCAGAGACCGTAAGACCATGCGCGCTCGTGTTTGCATACGCGCCTGCCTGCGTTCATTACGAGATGTTGTAAAGGACATTGTTATCCTGCCGGAGACAGCCAGACGTAAAGTGCTGAGATAACGGTGCTAAAAAACCAGCGACGCGCTGCTCCAGACGCAGCACTTAAAAACAGATTTGAACCTCTCTCTGAAAAGTAGAATGTTTACTTTCTTTTTTTTTGCCTCTTCCTTTCTCGCTTTCGGCTCACAATATCGCCGCTTCCCACGAGACTGCGTTTGAATGACTAGAGCGATAATTTAGCCAAAACGTTGCTTTGACAGAGTGCGTAATAAAAGCGAAGGGACCGGTGTGCGAGGGACGACCGCGAGACGCATGTGTTTTTAATTGCTACGTGTCGGTTGCTTAATTTGAGGCTGATAAAATGTTTCTTTTTAAAGGATGGGAAAGAACGGAAACAAATGGAAATGCATTAAGGCGCGGGTGGCAGATTTTGCTGGCTAACAGAAGAATCCTATAGCACTTGTAATCCTCAACATTAGACGCCCTGTCAAGCCACTAATAAAAATAAGCCAGATATAGATCAAGCGCCTGTGATATATGACATTTTAAAGCCCTCTAAATCAAGCCGTGGATGTGTGACTGTCTCTCGACTCCTGCTTCATATACAGTACTTTTCACAGGCGTAGGTTTAAAGATTTCGCGTGCAATGCCGGTTAACCGCCGGTAATTAAAGGAAAGCAAAGTTTCTGAATTTAATAAACCAAATATACATGAAAATCAATAACCGACTGCATAACCGACAACACTGCACACTAAGCTGAATATTACCATATATATATCCACTTAGTATATTAACAAACACTCAGTGCTATAATACAAATCTCATTACAAGTGAAAAAAATCTCATTTACACGAAATCTGAACTCATCCACCATCTGCACGAGAACAAACAGCCTCACTTCTCTAATTCTTTAATGCAAGCTAAACAAATGTTATTAGATAGTTCATGTAGCAACACATACTGCAATATATACACTGACATTCAAAGGTTTGGACTTTTTATGTTTTTTAAAAGAGGTATCTATGCTGTTTTTATTTGATCAAAAATGTAGCAAAATTCTTTTTTAATATACTTTAGCATATCGTTTATTCCTGTTTACTCCTCAGTGTTGGAAACTGTTGCTTATTCATCAAAGAATTGAAGAATCAAAGCAGCACAGCTTCCAAAAAATATTAAGCCGTACAACAGTTTCGACACTCATAATAATTCAGCATATTAGAATGATCATGTGACACCGAAAACTGCTTATGAAAATTCAGCACAACATTAGAGAGATAAAGTATATTTTAAAATTATGTATTAAAATAAATAATACTACTAATAAAACTATTTTAGACATTGTAGGGACACACACACACACACACACATATATATATATATATATATATATATATATATATATATATATATATATATATACAGTCATAAGTGTATTTTTATTAATTTATATATAATTCATATTTTTCAGAAAAATTAATAAATAATATTTTCATTGTTGTATGGTTTGTTATGATTTGAAAATCTGAAGATGTAAAAAAAAAAAAAAAAAAAAAATCTAAATACTGAGAAAATCGCCTATATTTATGTTGTCCAAGTGTTATTTTAAGCAATGCATATTACATAATTAATTACTTCACATTTAAGTACCCAATGATTTTTGGCATAAAATAAAAAAATCATTAATTTTGACCCATTGCTATATGCTATTGCCGTAAAAGTACCCCAGCGACTTAAGACTTAAAGGTTTTGTGGTCCAGGGTCACATTTACGTATGCAAACAGAACAACCAAACAAGTGATTAAAAGCTGTTTCTTTATCACTCTGTGCCTGATTATGTCCCAAATGTTGGTGATCCAACCAGAACGACAACGGCATCTGGAAGAGAGCAGTTTAAGTCATCGCAAAGCACTGAATGTCTGTTCTGTATTAAAAGAGTGTCTTGCAGCCTTTCCTTGACTCAACCAGAATGTAAAAGAAAAGCAGCAGAATAACTTAATAGCTATTAAACGGTAAACAGCAGGTCTGGCTCCGTCTGTGAATAGGTATTATTTACCCCTGCAATTTCAGGGCTTCCTACGTGTTTAAAGCACTTGAAAGTGCAACTTTAAAACACTTGCCAACTGCTGTCCCTTAAGGACATTGTTTGAGCGCTCTCAGACTGACATCTGGATAATGAACAAAGCTGTACGTCCAAAAAGAGGAGACTCACCAATCCGGAGCTCAGCAACACACCAGACCGTTTTTATTGCTACGGAAACACTGAAGCCAGACGTCACTAACAACAGACCAATCAGTCTGTGAAGATCAAGGCCACTTCCTTCAACTAATTAGCAATAAAGCGCTTTGTACTTTATATTCAACTGATGTCCACAACCATTGAAAAGTTTGCGTTCAGTAAGATTTTTTTGGAAAGCAATTAATAATTTTATTCAGCGAGGATACGTTGCACTGATCAAAAGTGGCGGTAAAGACGTCACAAAAAAAGTTCCTTTCATCGCAACAAGCACATTGCTTTTTATACAGATGTTTTATACATTGATAATAATAAGAATAACCGTTTCTTGTGTGCATGCGAAACGAGACGAGTAACGATGCTGCTGCAGCTTTGGAAAAAATAATAAAGTTATGAATAAAACGTGTTATTTTAATTTGTGAAGCTACACTCACAATATTACTGTTTTTACTGTATTTTGAGCAAATAATCTTGGTGAGCCAAAAAAAAATAATTAAATAGCAGAAATCTTGGTAAGCATGGTGATACTTACGTAAATAAGTTACATAATAGATTAATATCATTTAATATGTATATTTAAATAATATAGTTAATTAAAGTGACTGCACTTTTTAAGTCAGAAAATACACTGCATCTTGTAGAAAATATGTAGGATCTCATAATAATAATATGGTTTTATAAATTTAAATGCTTATATATATATATATATATATATATATATATATATATATATATATATATATATATATATATACACACACATATATATATATATATATATATATATATACACACACACACACACACAGACTAAAGTTACTGAAATACAATATAAAATTAATATGATATTTGAAAATAAAACAACTTTACTTGTGCCACATCTACAAAACTGCACTTCACATGCAGGCATCTGCGTTAATTATAACAGAAGCGATGTAGCTTAGTGTTGCTATGGACGTGTGTCAGCTGTGGGATGTTAGCTAGGTGTGGCTCATTGCCTGCCGATCGTTCAGCCTTTTAACCTGCACGCTCGTGGACTGTGAGTGAGCAGAGACCCTCCGGCGCTGCTCCGATAAGGCCCCTCTTTCTCTTCAACGCTCCATTGAGGACTAGAGCCACCGAGGGCCCTTTTATCAGCTGTGTGAGGCAGCGGGAGGAGGGAGGTGAAGACAGAGGGTTTGACAAGCGCTGACCCCCATTGACAGGTGGCCAGATTGAGGGGCGAGATTAGCTCCACTCTCCAGCTGAAGGGAGGGCGAGCGAGACACATCAGCCAGGATGAACGACCATGCCGTGCCACAGTGTCATGCCTGGCAGCCCTAGAAACCTGGCAGGAGAATACATCACCACAAAAGGTGTGCGAGCCGGGACTAAAACCTACTTCGGCCCTATTTGGAGGGGATTCGTTTTACATGAGGAGGTGGGTTAATGTGATAGTTATGAAAGTCTCTTCATTATTTTAATTGGAGCTTTTCCTGTGGCAGAACAGAATATTTTGCTAAGTGTTTTTTGAAATACTCAGAGAGAAAAAATGAAAAACTTCCTCCGTATTATTACAGTTCTGAAACTAGTTTGAGTAAACAAAAATACTGGTTAAACTTGATCTTTTCCTATATTATTAATAATAATAATAATAATAATAATAAAAAGTACAACATTTTCTTTATTCAAAAATTAATATCCAATACACCATCTTTTTTAGATTTAGGACATATTCTGTTTAGAACTACTAACCTTCTATAACCTATAACCATCAACGTATTTAGTCTAGACAAAACTGATGAAAATCTTTCAAAAGTACAGGTTTGGCAAGTTTTTTAATCTTACCATGGCTGAATTTATTTGATTAAAAAATGCTTGTATTTTTAAATATATAAAAAATAACAACAGCATATTCGCATTTGGCAAAGCTGAAATTTTAACCAGTAATATATCAGCTCAATATGACCAAATTACTACATTATTTAAATTTTTATACATTGTTTTTTCAATATAAACCACGTTTAAAAAGTCTGAGGGTGGTAAGACTTAGAATTCTTGAAACAACTGTTTTACAGTAATCTCATTTATTCCTGCGATCAAAGCTGAATTTTCAAGCTAAGTCAAATCGCCTTTATTTATATAGCGCTTTTCACAATACAAATTCTGTCAAAGCACTTAACAGCATGAAATTGGAGAACGGAGTGATAGTGGTGTATAATGACAACAATATCAAACACTTAATTTTCAGTTAAAGGCGTTCCAGCTTCACTTACATCAGTCTTCAGTGTCACATGATCCTTCAGAAATCATTCTAATATCCTGATTTATGAAGAAACAAAAATGTGGAAAACCGTTTTGCTGCTCGCTAATTTAGCATTTTTTTTACTAGAAAAATAACAGTAAAAGAGTCAAATAAAACTGTAAAGCATGAACATATAATAAAATTGAAATTAATTTCAACGATCAACAACAAGATAACACTTCCAGTTAAATGCTCGCTACAGACAGTTTTGAGGCAGATCAGTTACACGTGACAACAAAATGTAGATTTCCATACGTTCTTTTCTCCCGTACGAACAGTCAATAAACATTACAGACATCCACTAACTCCTTTACAGAAAACTAATCCCATTTGAATAGGGCTTTTGAGAGAAGCTCGCGGTTAGAGCTCCTCCACTGTAAAAGAAGATGGATGTTATAGCTGGAGTCAATGAGATGAGGTTTGATTCAATCTCTCGGCTATATTGATTTCAATTGATTTAAGAAAATACAGCAGGCAGAAAAATGTAATTTTCCAATATTACTTTTCAGCGCTGTCTGATCATCCTCGGCACGCGCCATTCAGAAGCGTTCTTAAGGTAATTAGTTTTGTTTCTTGCCGGGAAGGCTCCTTGACCTCATTGTCATCGTCGCCCGGCATCAAACGGCTCACAGAGCGGCGGAGCCTCTCGACTGCGGCCGAAGTCGTTTGAACTCGACTCCGCCTATCCGAGGGAGGCGGATGAATCACGGACGTCAAGTCGAGCAACAAGTGCAGGCCGTTTTGTGCTCGGAAGATCTCCCGTCGTGCCGGGGTGTCTTTGATGATGCCTATCGCAAACTTCTCCAGCCCTACATAAAAGAGCTCATTTCATACAGGAGCCCAGCACCTGCTCGGAAAAGTACAAGACGCATTGAGTTCTACAGCAGTTAAAGCTACACTTCTCTGAAGTGCAACAGCCAACGACGTCCTTTAAGTATCGCAGAAAAAAAAAAAAAAAAAAAAAAAAAAAAAGGCACGACAACAACAACAGAAAGAATGGGGGAGAGGAACATCAAAGCCAGGAGCCCGACTTAAGTACGCTATTCATCATTCTCATTGTCATCGCAGGTGACGCTCTGCTGAGAAATGCAGTTAACGCGAGAGCGACGCTGTTGGACTGCCACAACCGTGCATCAAATTTGCGAGCGCTCTGCAGTCACAGCTCAGGGCGCCTGAGTCATTACGCTCGGCGTAATTTGAAATTAATTTAACTTTCGCTTTAAAATACGTAGGACTTTCTGTCTTCTCCACGGTGTCGGCTAAATAACAGCTTAAGACTTCAGAACACAATCATTCGAGCTGCCATTTTTCCCTGTGATTATTTGCAGGAAAATGAGAAGCGGAGGCCTGATTGAGAATTAAAATCTAATCGGCGAGCTCCAGTCTGGCCGTCGCTGATGAGCCGGTGGCTATGCATCACTGACATCAACCCACTCCCCTGACTTCTTTTCCTCTAAAACACAAGCTCTGCTTATCTAGTTCTATTACCCCTTGGCCGTCTTTTCCCTTTCTGACCTCCTCTCCAACATTTCCCTGTTGTCTGATACTTTTTTTACTCTTCATTGGACTCCTTCTATCAGACGTGTCTTGCGATTACTTTAATTTGAGGGATACACAAGAGGTTGCCTTTATACTGTAGGTCTGCAAAAAGATGCTAGTATGTACATGTGGTGCTAAATGTACGAACATCATTGCACTAGACAGCAAAATATCAAACCAAGAGGCATCTGCAAACAAATGATGCAAGAACCTTTCTCGAAAAACAAACTTCTTTTTATGAAAAAGTTTTGCTTGAGAAGTGTGCTTATGCTAACTTTATTTAAAACTTGGATTGATACTGCTATACAAATCAAAACATTATGCTATATATTCATTTTTTTTTTTTTGTATATTTCATGTCTATTATAAAGATCATATTATCACTGAGATGCTATTATAGATGATGCTTATAAATTAGATGCTTTTAATTGTATATATATTTACATATACAATCATATAATTATTTCAGTTTTAGTATCTCACATTTTTTATTTATTATAATTTTTTCTATATATATTTTTTCTGTATTTATTTCATGAAAATGTTGTTATGATCTAAGTTTTTATTTAGCATAATAACTATAATGCTGATTTAAAAATATTTATACGCTCACAATTACATTACATGTATTTATTCATTTATTATTATTCAGTGTGTTCACTTCAATACCTTCTGGATTTCCCACAGAAACAGACACACAGCTGGATATCGACCAGAGCATTTTAGTCTGTTTAGAGAAGCAGAAGCATGAAAGCTCTGACACAAGACAGGCACTGAGGATGCTCTTTTACATTACAGCACATTTAAAGCACAATATCTATGCATGGATCGATGCATGTCAAGGAGAATGTGATTTACTAATGAAACAAGTTTGGGCTGGTGTGAGAACTAGATCCTCTGGGTGAAAAGAGCTGAAAGCCACCTTCTGCGGCTTTAATCATTTATAGGCATATGCAGATCCTGTTCTTATTAGAACGAGTTAGACTGCGATTGAGGCAGGGAGGTCCTCTAATTGAAAGCAAAGTTTTGTTGATCAAGAGGTTGTAGAAATACCCTTTTCGCAGGCATATTCAGCATGGTTCTCTTTTGATGAGAATGCAATCAAACCCAGCGGCCCAAAGAACCTGCCAATATCCCTCTGCATTATCCCTGTGATAACCATGAGCATACCTGATGGATCTCTAGAGTTCAATTCTGTGAGTCAGCGCATCGCGATTATTTACAATCAAAGCATGTCTCTCCCTCTGAAAGTCTTTTAATGACTCTTCTGCAAAATGAGAGTATGGAATTATTGTTTTCCAAATACAGACTTGATTCCTGCTTAAACTATTAAACGGACGTCATGGAGCGTAAGGTCCATTCAAGAAGGCTTTATCAAGAAGAATAAAACAACTATATTAGTGTCCACACCGATGCACGATAACATTTAGTTTACTATAAGTGCATACTGTGGTTGTAATAACACTTTTTGACATAATAATGTTAAATCAGATTTAATGAAAGTTATTGTGGCATTCCTCAAGGTTTGGTGCTAGGCCCCAAATTGTTTTTACTGTACATAAATGATATTTGTGAAGTGCCTAAACTATTGAAAATGATACTTACGGTGTTTATGGAAACATTTGGAACAGCTTCTGAACACAGTGGAAATTGAACTGACAGTTTCACAAAAATTGGTTTGCCGATAACAGACTTTCAATAAATTTAGGTAAAACTAAGTTTTTAATATCTAGTTATCAACAAAGTAAAAAATGTAAAGTTCCCACTGACTCATATTGTTCAAAATATCTTCTTTTTGTGTTCAAGAAAGAAACTCATGCAGATTTCAAACGACTTGGTGAGCAAATGATGACATTTTAAATCAGAATCCACTTGACTTTTTAAAGCAGCAGACAACAGGATTTTGGCACTGACTAATATATACAGTAGTTATCCTTACAGTTATCGAACTGGCTTTCATACCTTTAAATATGCACACGGCTGACTAAAGTGCTTGTTTGAATGATAAAGCACAACATGAAGCTCTATAACATCTGGAGGTCGTCATGAGGGTTTGTGTGGAGCCACTAAATTATGCCGGTCTTGTTAGTGTATTTGAGTTTATTCTAGCAGAACCACTAATGGCCTGTTCATTAACACAACAAATCATCTTTAATTTTGACCAGGGAGCAGACTAGTTAGGAAAGACTTGCATTCGCCCCTACATTACTTAATATGGAATGCTGAGTCAATGTGGATTGACTTTACAACTACATCTCCCAGAATGCCCTTCTGCCGTTCCCCTGGGGGAGGGTTAATGGAGGGGCTCATTAACCTTGGGGAGTTGCTTTAAATGCCAATAGTTTTAGCTGACACCACAAAAGAGCAGCACAAAAAAAGGGTCTCTCCTTTCCTCGCCGCATGCAAATCACTTTCTCAAAAGGAAATTACTTCCCGAGGGCTGAACGCTATTAATCTAAATTCTGTGGTCGTCAAATTGTTGCACATAATAATATATAAGGAACGGCTCATGATGTTTATCTCCTCTGACATTCCATTCTAGGATGAAAACATGTTTTTTTTTTCACCTCTGTTTCCTCAAGCACATCAAATGACGGTTTTCTTGAGTAGTAATGCATTTCCTGTTTACAGCCGCGATGACGGCGAGAGCCATTCTGAACGTCTGCGTGCGTGCGTCTCACTTTAAAAGTTCAATTTTCAAACACTTCCCAATCACACTCGCTTAAAAGCTCCACTTATTTAAACTGCTCTCCGTCTATTCAATCAGACACACATACATTACTCTAATGTAAATTATACATCACAAGCAGACCGTAATAGAACGGAGATTCCTGACATGGAGATAATTTGTCTGGAATTCCATGGAGAACCTACTCAGCCCATTCTCTCAGCACAGACGTGCATCACCATCAGAGCTGTTTAAATTAAAGTGCCAGGGAGACATGGATGGTTAAATTATATATTACATGCCACTGTTGTGTACTCTACCAGAGTAATGAGCCACTGCACTCACTGCTTTATGGTGCAATGGATGAGACTGCCATAATGGCTGCTGATGTAGCTTCCATGTTTAGGATGCAATATAATACGCTTTCGAAATGATGTAAAGCTAAAAAGTTCAAATTATGGTGGTTAGGACAGAAACACATTGCTAGTAAATGATTAACATGCTTGAGTGACAGTTTCAAACAAAGTTACAATTTTATTTCGCTGAAAAGCAGTAATGCCCAATATTTATTTATTGTACCAATGAAGATTTAATAATTCATACTTTATTTTAAGATTTAGAAAATTGAGTGTGTCGTGAAACAGATTTAACCCTTTAAACGCTGCCCCTTATTGCACACGTGCAAGAAAACAGCTGCCTAAAATGGCAAACCACTGAGTGTTTTAAACATTATTCATTTTTTATTACACTTTTCAGTAGTACAGATTTGTTATATCATTTAACACATTAGATATCAGAAAACAACAATGAACATAAATCGCGTGCAGCGCTTATTAATCTAATCTAATGTTCATTTATTGCCATACAATTGTTAATTGTTAAGTCATATATTAATGTTAAAATAATATCTTCTGTATAAAACAGATTTAAAATCCAAAATGATGTAATTCATTAGAAATACATTGTTATATTCATTTATATATACAAATAAAACATTAATCTGCATTTAAAAATGTTTGCAAATGTATTTTTTATTCATAAGTTATAACGCCTTTAGATAATGTTAAAGAGCTGTACTTCATTGTGAAGTGTTGTCAGATGTATTTAGCAGCATCTGGCAGGATTTCAACATTTCGGCTTTATTCGGCGAGACTGACGGTAGACAAATATTTCTAGCTAATGATCAACAAGCAAATATCAACGTGGAGAACTATCTATTCCAGAATGAGCCGTACCTCTGTGAAGTTTCTTTCAGTTAACTGAACACAGAGCGCCTCTCCAAACCACAGGGAAGCCATGGCGCAGTGGGAATCTTGGCAAACGTTTAAAGGCCTTTTCTTTTCATTACTTATCAGGCTGTTATCACATTAGGCCTTTGGTTGGGGAACTCTGGATAGCTGATCGCTATCGGTTCACCGTTCGCGGGTAAACGCCAAGGTTTTGCTGCGTTGGCACATGGCACAAGTTCGCCAGCAATTACAGTGGCAATCTCTTTGCCCCATCAGGTCTGAAAATTAAAGCAGAGGATGGGAAATTGGATTTCCAGCTCCTCAAATCAGCGAGTATACTCCCTTTTGTCTTAAGGACATTAGCCATCAAGCTCCTCCTCTCAAACCCAAACCTCTATTAATAACACGGGTGACCGGACTGGCACGAGACAGAAAGAAAAAGGGACAGAAAGCATAAGAAACTCCGAAAAGCCACCCTTCCCATGCCTCGCTTTATAGAACATCCATAATCCTTTGCATGATGACCGGTGTGGACAGCAGAATCTCTTCCCTGAGGCATGGTGATTAATGTACAGCCGAACGGGCCACGGAAGATGATAGAATAGCTTGCTGAAGAAACAGACTTGACGGGAGAACTCTGGGAGATGGATAGCGGTAGACGTGTGATTCTTCCCGCGCAGACCACAGTCTGTATTTCTCTGTTCTCTGTTCTCGGAGCCCCCCAGGTGATGTCAGTCAGCTCTCCTTTTCCCTTCCTCGTCGCCGCTAATTTTGGGTGACGCTGATGTTTCGCGCACAGCTTGGAACGCAGTTTGTCACTCTAATGAAGTGCTTGGTGGGAAAAGCGCCTCTGGTCTGATCTCTCAAGGTGACAGAGACGCGAGAAACCGCTCTGCAAACAGCTTCTCCTCGGAGAGAAGCGTCACGGGGCTGCGCTATGCGGGCGCACGCATGCATGAAAATGGAAAATGCGGTTGTTTGCAACTTCACGGGAGAAACCCCAAAACTCTCGATACTCCATCAAAGCAGGATGAAAAATGTCCTGCCGGCGCAGTCGTACTGCCTGCGTGACAAGCAACAACAACTGCATCAAAACATGCTTATAGCTAATTAACTTCATGCAAGGAAACCAGGGTTTGGCAAGAACCGGCTCCCATGCCACACGGGAAGCTGAACTGGAATCGACTGATGATTTAATGACTCAATCAGAGTTGCTAGTTTTATTCTTTAAATGAACACATGTTCTGAACAAATTCTTTGACTGACATCTTGTTCACACAAAGAACAATAATTATCAGGTTATCTACAATGATAATTCTATTAGAGTCCACCAAAGCAGTTTTATCGTCTGTCACTTTAAATGCTCATATTTTGAAATCTGAAAGCGCGCCGTGTATAAAGTTATTGTCTTTTAAACGAAAGAGTTGAATCAAAACAAAACAATTCCCTAGCTTTTTCATTTTGACGTCAACATAAAAAATAATGCATACTTCCCACAAGCTATTTGAACACGCAGACCTGGGGAAATTAAGTTGTTCTGAATGAAAATGCAAATTCATTCTTTGCCACTAGCTTTAAATGAAACTGACCGGAGTTTGGAAAAATTAATCGTCGAACGAATCGTTTGGCAGTCGTTGAACAAATAAGGTAAAAAAAAAATTATATTATAAGAAAAGTGTTTTTTGACCTTCAACCTATTGTTTGAGACTCACAAAACCAAAATATGAATCTTTCATAACCCATAATAGGTGCACTTTAATAATTTGTCTTAAACCAATTTGAATTGTATTGCAGCGTTATCTGAGTGAATCGTTACAGCAGTTGTCAATGCTTTTTTATTGTGTAGCAGCTGATAAAATACATTCTAAATGATTTCAATGATAATGTTCCTAATTGTTCATTACAGCTGTCACAAATCTCTTACAATTAGAGTGATTATAAAAACTATATAGTTACTATTATAGTTATCACTCTTGGTGTGAACAAGACGAACAAGACTGAATTTATCAATTTTATTGACTACCGTAACCACTACCGTAATGATGTAACCTGAAGAAAATTTCCTGAAAAAAACCCACCACTAATGCACAGATTCATATTAACTTAAAAATAATATGTGACCCTATAGTCCAAAATACATTGTATGGGTCAGAATTATCGTTTTTCTTTTATAGCAAAAATCTTTACGATATTAAGTAAAGGATTATTCTATTCTATGTTCTGTTAATTATTGTGAATATATCTCAACTTTAATGGCAGCATTCTCAATATTTAGTTTTTTTGCACCCCCAGTCATACAAATATGGTCTGATCCTAACGAACCATACATCAATATTCAACAACTTTCAGATGATGTATAAATTCAAATTTTGAAAGACGGACACGTATGACTGGTTTTATTGGTCCAGGGTTACATATATGACTATGCTAAATGTATTTAAGTATTTTAAAGTAACAACTCCGAACGGTGCACAGCCCTGCTCAGAAAAGTCTTTTTGTCCTCTTCAGTCCAGCTCTTTGGGTCGAACTTCCCTAGGGCCGTAAATCTGCCAGCAGAGGTTGATCTCCATGTTCGTTTGTTGGCTAGCCATGTGTGAAAATGTTAATGAGGGTTATAATAATCTAGGAGATGCTCACGTTTTGCAAACTCCTCTGCTTTTCTGCTTACACACAACTATTGGGTGGCATCAATCCTCGACCGCTGTTGCGCTAATAATAGATCTAATCGCTGGAGTGACTCTGATACATCCACGCACCTCTCTCTCCTTGTTTTTTAAATGGACAGCCAGGAGCTTATGCCAGGGAAAAGCCTCAGACAATGCCACAATGCATCACCCGAAATTCTTAAGCTTACGTAATGCACAAATACGCTGAGAATTAAAGGACAACATTTGGCAGTCATCGATTTGCTTCTAAACTTGAAAATGGAGCACTACTCTGTTCGCTAGATAAAGATTTTCAGAATCTCACTTTGATCTCCATCTAGGATTAGCTCACCGGGAAATGCTCTCACGCACACACACCGTCTTCGCCACGTGAAGAACCCCTGTCTTCTTCTACGGCGTTCTTCCAGAACTGATATTATCAGCAATAGCTTTAAAAAATACAAAAAATGGCAGACAAGCTTCCTCCACTCTCAGACTAAAACTAAACAGCAGAATAATTACCACCGCTGAATAATACATGGCGCAAAGCAATCAACATGTCAAAAAACGGGGCCCCGGTTTAGTGCGGAGCGGCAGAGAATTCTTGGGGATATGAAGGTTTCAGTCGATACAGTAATAAAGTTGGGTGAAGGTGTGTAGGCTTTCTGCATTTCTACAAGCCTCCTCCTTCCTCCCTCGCTCGCCACTGTTTCCTCATTCCACACTTTTACAGACTCCTTCCTTCCACCGCCTTTTTATTTCTTTCATCCCGAAATTCTATTTCACCACCGTAACTGGACTTCCTGCTCCCTTTTACAAGAAACTGATGAATCAAATTTTTTATTTCACTTTTTTTTTTTTTTACAATTCGCAGTCTAGGTGTCCGCAATATTACTGATATATCTGCTAACCGTGTTCTCCTTTCCCAGCCAGACCTGTTGAAGTGCTCTCTCTCTCTCTCTCTCTCTCTCTCTCTCTCTCTCGTTTGACGAGAGCCATAACAGGAGTTCTTGCACAAGAGGTGTGTTAACCCGATCTACATTCTTTCCAATTACGCTTTCCCAGGCAGCACAGCGTGGCCTTCAATTCTGTGGCACTTACCCACCGCTAGACTTCAAAGGAGCGCCGGCATGCAAAATGAACACCGCTGTGCAAAATGTACAAACGTTGGCACAAACGGACGGCCGCCCTTCGCACCTCGCCCAAAGCGCAGCCGTGTCGCCTGTTCTCATCCTTGGGCAAACTCCGCTCTGGAAAATAATTGAAATCCTTTCGGTTTGATAGACATGATCACATTGCATTATGCAAAAGTACACTGCAAACATAATCCTTATCCAGGGATTACCTCGGGAATTCGTCACGATCCTCCAAACTTTCTATGATAGCTAGTTATCCTTAAGAAGATTGCTGAATGCTGGGATGGATTTGGGGGAGGGATCAGAACGTTTAAAGAAACATAAGCCGAACAATTAATCTATTATTTTACCCTTTCTCCTCACGGTCAATTTTATGGGGAGAACAGGATACTCAGGTTCCTTTACTTAGTCGATTTTTGAAGGCAGTATAAGTGTGTCATCCACTACTTAAAAGGAATAAAATAAAAATACATGTTTCTTTTCTGATTTGAGAAATTAGTTTTATTTGACAGATGCATGAAATTGGTTAAACGTGACACTAAAGAAATTTTTAATTAGATTCAAGGTTTTTTTTTTTTTTTTTTTTTAAATAAATAATGTTCTTTTGTACTTTAAAAGAATATGAAGCGGTAATATATCTAACACTGATAATAATAATAAGGAATATTTTCTGTGTACTGGAGTAATGATACTGAAAATTCAGCTTTGCATCATAGCAATAAATTACATTTGAAAATATAATTAAATAAAAATATATATTATTAAAAAAATTTACTTTTTATCTACATTGAAATTGATGTCCTTACTGTGTAAATACATCCCTGCATGTTAGTAAATCTGTAATTAATTTTTGTATTTACATTTGCATTTACATTCAGTATTTACACTTGTTGTGTGTGTACATTTTCAAAAATGCCTGCACATAATTACATCTGTTATACGCTTATGTAATTAATAAAATTTATACTTACACTGTTGCCCCAAATATCTTCTACTCTTTAACTACAATAGCAGCTAAAGTGTTTTGCAATTCAACACAAACGCAGTAGATTGTACCTGAAGCTTAAGTACTACATAGCATTTAAATACAACTATTGTAAACCGGGACCAGATGGTGCATCATAGAATTGGTCATGTCTTGTAATCCAGTCTGCAAAATCTGTAGCATAACAGGAGCTTGTCGCCTCTCAAGTACACCTACCGTCTATAAAAACCCATAGATATGAAGCTGGATATGTGTGATGCTAACATTCAAAAGCACCAGTTTCCAAATATCGCAGCCTATTAATATTGTTTTGAAGTCACAACATGATATTCTTCAAGTAACTTACTTTTTATTCATCAAAACTGTGTAAATTTGTATATAATGGAATAAAAGGTGTCAGACTTCTACTGCCTCTAGTGTTCATTTCTTTTGGAAACTGCAGTGATATGTACTTGCTGGTACGTATTCGTCTCTCGCTAAAAAGTGCACCCATGTACGTTTATTCCATGAGACCAAATGCCATATCTAAGCAAATTACTATATTAAACCAAAAATGACATAAATGACATAAAGGATTGCATTTAGCAGCATTATAGCATTTGCTGTTGTAATCAAATTGGCACTGACTACTGAAATGTTCGAGAGAGTTAGCTCATCTTTATTTTTGAGGAGGGAAGCTAAAAAGAAAAAGAAACTTCCTTTGCAGATGTTAAAAAAGAAGGCAGTTGAAAGGAACATTGGGATGCTAACCCCACAGCCAGAGCGATTGTTTGCAGAGTCACTGAGCTACAGTGATCTGGTCTTTGTTTTTGCTTTTCTCTGCTTGTTGTTAGCGTCGGCGCACGTTTTTTTCCCCTCCTGCGTGCTAATGAGTTTTCCCTCTCTCCAGATGCAGCCGTGCGTTCGAGAGAGCGTGTGTGCGCGGCCGTTTGTATGTTTGTGTGCTTCTCTTCTTATGCGTCGAACCGCTTGTTGTGTTTGCAGCGTGAAATGATTTGGCATTCTAACAGTGCGCCTCCATCTCTCGCTCTCTCCCGCTCCCGGTTCCTGCTCTATCAGTGTCTGCCAAGGTTTTGTGACGGCTCGGAGAAGCCTAGTCAAACACAATTTTCTCATTCATCTTCCTGTCATTACCATATTTTAATTACTTTTTTTAAAGAGGGCCCAGGAGTTAAATAAATCAACAAGAAAAAAAAAAAAAGATGCAACACAGGGGGTTATCACCAGGTTTGTTGTCTCCAAGGTATAATCGTAGGACAATGAAAACCGGCTCGCAGAAAGAGAGCGAAGCTATACGCTGGGAAACGGCTGCCGCTTAGATATAATGGCTTGGAAAGGCTGGCGTGACTTCAAGGAATGGAGAGAATACTCGTCCTGTGATCCCTCAGAGGGGTCAATTGGATTTTATTATCCATAACATTCCGTGCACCTCATTTGACAATCCACTCATGGGGTCAAACCCACTCTCCCTGCCTAATGGAAACAGTCATCGGTAATGAGTAAAGCGGTTTAATAACAAGCTTTATATTAATGCTGGGCCTAATGAATGAGCGCTGAAGCCTTTTCCCTGCTGATTACTAACTGATTACTGGGTTAGTACTGTGCCAACATCTTTAAAGTCTGCATAGTGAATTTTTTTTTCCACAAACGACTATTACACAAGTTCAGCGTTCTGTGCGCCGGAAACGAGGTACAGCAAAATGTCGACTTTGGTGCGATACCAGTATCCTGGTATACCTGGTTTCTCAAAATACCTGTATAGTATCCTGGTATACCTAGTATACCTGGTATCTCAAAATAAATTAAACAAAAAATAATTAATTATAAAAACTCACTCAACTGATAATCTGTTTAACGTACTGATTGGCAGAAACAGAAACGTACAAGATAATGGTCATATATATGCAGGGGGGTTTTTTTGCACAGGTATCACGCAATCTACGTACAGCACAGCACTGGGTCCTTCGACAAGTTTTCCAAGCACGCAAAAATATCAACAACAGCCCTATTTGCGGAAGTCGTGTTTAGAAACCTTCCCCACAAGTGTCACTTCACCATTGTTTGCCGGCCTTGACAACACTTGACTTGGCCTTTTCGACGGAACAGGCAGAAATAGGGGCCTGCCGGTGAATCATGGATCTGTACCTGCTCAGAGCTCCAGTGTCTGGCCATCATATTAAGAGCGTCGACAAGAAAAGGTCACAGATAGAGGCCGAGATGAGTTATGATACAAGAGCTGATTCACAGATGATTCAACTCCCGCTCGCAATTACAGCATGTCAGCATGACACACACACACACACGCACACGCTCACACACACACAAAGCGAGCTGACAGCCTTTATCAACAAACGTAGAGCACGTTCCGTAAACTCACGAGTGGCTAATTTTCTCTAAATGACAAGACAAGACGCCGTTAGATATGCAGCATAAGGAGACTTTTCTTCGCTGATTGTGTGAGTGCAATTAATGAACCAAACAACAGCTTTACATATACCCTCCAACAGCATGTGAACTGACATTTAAGGCGTTTGCTGGTCTTATTATTAGAATAATGGCAAACATCACTACTGCAGTATACTACAGCTCAGGCTTTAAGCCTATAGTGGGTTATTAAACTCATTCAGCATGATTAGTTATATGGAGATGAATCAAAATCCTAGCAATAACTCATAGCAATTCCCCCAAAAATAAATAAATAAAAGTTTTTGTGTAAATACATCAATAAATGAGCGAATGAATGAATAAATAAATAAACATTTTCAACACCCTAGCAATTTCATTAATTATTGATTAATTGCTGAATGGTAGGAATTTGTATTATTTCACTTTTTTCAGTTGAGCTATACCGAGTAAAATATTTTACTGGGTTAAACTACAACAACAATACACAATACACACACACACACAAACTTTAAAATTATTAGAAATTTCAGTAGCAAGTGAATTAAAGATTTCAGCTGAGTAACATAAAAAAGCTCCTCTCAAACAACAACAACAGTAAAAAGTGCATTTTATCTGCCTGACATCTGTGAGATTATTTCCAGCGTAATATCCAGAGGGAGTTTATGCATTTATTTGGAAGTTTTCTATTTCGCACAATATATGTTAACTTAACACAATGCTATTCCAAAATATGTCTGTTGCTCATCAGTGAAATCAGTAAACACAGAAGCCAAAAAAACCAAAACATGCCTATGCTGAGAAAGCGGCGTGTGATGTTGTTAGTGTCAGGGTTTGCTAAAGCGCCGTCAGTGTGTACATAGCTATTAGACTCACACTTAAGCAGAAGTGTGGAGAAAGCTCTCACGCTAATGCACACATTCACCAAGCCGCTCGAGGTGAGAAATTGCTCACATCACATTTTCGCAATGGGGGATTCCTTTAAAAGTCTTTTTTCTCTTTTTTTTCTCCTATCAATCAGGAAGCGTTACATCGCTGTTTTTGCGAGTCTGCCACACAACAGGAGGGAAAGAGATGACTAACAGATACTGAACATGAGAACAATTTTCCAGAGAAACAGTTTAACACTATATGACAGCAGGAATAAAAGTTTGTTTTGCAATAAAAGTCTCTGGTGTAGCCATTAGTGCATGATATTCTAAAGAGAAATGTACTTTATCTTTCATCTGCCTGATAAATATATAATTGAAGGAGTTTCGGAAACCGTTTGAGGATGAACTCCTAATTTGAGAAACAATACAAAATAACTATATAAATCTAAATAATAATATTTTTTCTATTCTATTCTATCTAAATAATAATATTTTTAAAAAGGACTTTCAGTATTGATAGACAGACAGACAGATCTATCTATCTATCTGTCTATCTGTCTATCTATCTATCTATCTATCTATCTATCTATCTATCTATCTATCTATCAAAGCGTTTTGTACACTCTATATTTTGCTTATGCACTATGCATACACATTTGCTTATCCTGCTTCTTTAAAATGTCAAAACAGCTCAGAATGCTAAACATGCAACATCTTTTTCTGAATCCATTAAGATTCATGTCAAAAAATCTCCACCATCTCTGTCTGGAATAACCCTGCCTGCTTTGTTCATTTTTCCACATCCCTGTGCAAAAACACACCTGCATCACCGCTCACTACCGTTGTTACCCAATATACCCCCCCCCCTTTCAAAATAAATTTCATCTCTTTATATTGAATCTTCTTGTTGTGTTTTGATGTTTCCAGTGGGCCATTATTTAGTTGCTTACTCTGGGATTCTCTACACATTTCGAAGACACCGATGCTCAACGGTCTGTTCTCAGCTCAAATATGGCTATATTTCCACCAGACTCTAACAAAGTTGTGTCTCAACCCTGATTAAAGTGAGAGATTTGTACTTTTTAGGAATAAAAAGGGAATATAGCGTGAAGTGGAAATGTCAAGCCAGCAGCTCTGGTTTTGAGTAAGAGAGTCTGGGCCAGATGCCGTATTTCATCAAGAGAGTCAGGTTCTTTCAGATTACATTTTATCAGTTCTGCATCTTATTTAGTCTTAGTTTAACTTTGCACTGGCTTGGAAGCAATGTTAAGCATAAAGAAAGACTGGACGAAAGGGGAACGAGTGAAGGTGAGACATAATAAAAGTAAAAGAAAAGAGCCGTGCCACAGTGGGGGACATCAGAAGATGCCAATCAGAAGGCATTTTTGGGTCCCGTGGGGCGTACAGTGAAGTGTAGCTGAAAGTGAAGGGAAGGACATTCATGCTTTGCCAAATAATGATCAAACAGGAGGAAATTCACTTGGGCAGACCACAGCTGAACACACACTTTCACACCAACACACTCACAGCAACAAAACCAGCGAGTATCAGTAATCTCTACAGACACATTTATGGCTCTTTGAGCATAGGCAGAAACGCAAAACAAAAAGTAAATATGTCACTATCGTCACTAGTTCTATTATTTAGTGTTTTTCGTGGATTGCAAAATAGAAATTCAGCATCTACTGAACATCTATTTTCAAGAGGAGAAGAGTGAGACAGAATGATAGAACGATATAAAAATGACAGATATGGCTACTAAATTATAAAAAAATATACGTAGATAGAATAACAGATTGATAGACAGAATGATATATATTAGAGAAATAATAGATAGATAGATAGATAGATGACATCATAGAAGTAAATAGAGGTTAATGTGTCAGAAACTGAGCCCAACAGTAAATTCGAGCCTTGGGTTCCTGATAAATGTTTACATGAGCCTCTAAAGGAATACGTAATGGCACTTGAAGCACAGCATTGATCTGAGGAGAGCGCCTCTCAGGATAAGAGGACTCTGGCACAGGCCAGCTGGCATGGCTCAAACCGGACGGTCCAACCCCTGGAGCCAATTTTCTTGGAGTCTTCTCAAAAAGATGTCTCACGTCAATCTACCTCAGTTAAAACAGTCTCATTACCTAGTCTGGAGTTGCAGGAGGCTGGGAGGAAAATTTTAATTTAATGTCTTACCTTGGATTAGAAGAGAACGTGGGAGAGGTTATTGCCGTCATCAGAGCATCCAACGAAACAGCGAAGAGAAAAGAGAGAGGAAGAGAGAAGGATACCAATTAGTGAACGGCAATAAATATGTCTAATAGAAGGGAAAACATGGTGCTAATCGAGGCAGGATTCCTGAGCCCACGGCATTCTGATTACACATGCAAATGAGGGATCGTTTAGTTTGTTGGGAAACAACCTTGGTCAGCCAACGTGGAATGCAAAAAACTTAAAATACGAGATATGATGAAATCACATGTGATTCTATTTCAAAGGCAAAAAACCTATTAACTCACTTAAACGTATCAATCACTGTAGATAGAAAACACAACAGACAACACTTTTTGAAATATTCAACACATTCCAATACTATTGTTTCATTGCATTTTGAAACAAATAAATAAAACTTATTATAAGCATGAAGATGATTTTTTTTAAACAGTAGTGTAATTTGTTAGGACCTGATTTTATGCATTATAACTGAATCATGAAAAAATATTTTAAATATTAAATTAAATTATAATTTAATTTATTTCTTTATTCAGTTATTTGTTTTTGCATGCAGCCTTGTTGATATAAGCAGACAAGAAAGGTTAAAGACGAAGCAGTTATTATGTTGTTTGAATGAAAATATTCACATTTTTTCCTTCTTTTAGAAGTTGCCTTGCTGTAGCTCAAACACGAACGCATGGCATTAGCAATGCCAAGGTCATAGTTAACGTAAGAACTGATGTTTAGCTTGAATTGAATGTAAGTAGTTTTAGACACATTTAGACAAGTGCCTACTGAAAAGTAGGAATGTAAAAAAAATGAATAAGATGGAAAAAATAAAGAAAAAAAATTTGAAAACACACATTGACTAGTGACTAAGAGTTTTTCCCTTAATAATATCCTAAATTACTGTTTATTTATAGTAAGTAAGGTAATTGAATAGTGTCTCCTAATCTAATGTGTACCAAGTAATGAGCGAGACCAGAGGACATCTCACTTGGAAAGCTCACTTCTGCATAAAAGGTACAGCAGAAATAGGTTACTAGTTAGAGCAAGAAAGCAAGACATCGGGAAGACACAGTGAAAATAGTACAAGACTACAAGGAAAAAGTACTCAGGACTATCAGCACTGACCAGTGATACATATGATCTGTTAATAATTGGCTGCAAATCAGGTCAAAAGTAGGAAAGGTATGACATATTTAAAAAATACATATGTACATTTTCTTCCAAAAGTTATTTAACTGAATAGTTCACCTAAAGACAAATACCAATTCTGTCAATTATTACTAACCCTTATGTTGTTCCAAACCTGTAAGACCTTTTTTTTATGAAATCAGAGAGCTTTCTGACCCTACATAGACATTGACATTAATACACATTTAAGGTCCCGGAAGGCAAAGACTAACACAGGACAGAAAAAAAAGTAGTTATTTTTGTTTTCTTTGCACACAATAAGTATTATACATCTGATGTCACATGGTATGTCCCACATTGTCAGTTGTGTTGCTGTCTATGGAGGTTTAACGATCTCTCAGATTTGAACCAAAATATCTTAATTTGTGTTCCGAACGACATGAACGTGAGTAACCTTTATATATGTGTTAAATTTATATTGATAACTGTTATAAACAACCAAGTGTGTGTGTGTGTGTGTGTGTGTGTGTGTATATATATATATATATATATATATATATATATATATATATATATATATATATATATATATATATATATACAATTAGTTCAATTTCTGGATTCTGATTGGTCAGCAGATGAATTCATGATACAGCAGGGCTATGGCTGCTTCACCCATCGGTTCTGTGTATCACTTAGCAAAATAAACACAAAGTAAAACTATTATGTGTATTATGTATTTCGGAAAATTTAATTGTTTGTTATTTATTTAATGAAGTATGAGTGACCCCTATTGGCGTTATATTGCATCTTTCATCTTGAGACCCCGCCCTTCCATGTCTTATAAACTCTTCTCATGTGGATGTGTGCGCGCGACTGTTTGAAACTCTGCAGTTTCCGACGTGTGGAGGGAATATTACTGTATCTATGAGTTTTCTGTTTCAGGTATGGTTTCGTATGTCCATCAGTTCACACTGCAATCTCACGCTATGCCGCAAAAGCACTTTGATTAGCAGATCTATGTGTATGAGAAAATATCTTGCATGTATTTAAAAAATAAATGACACAGTGGGATGATAAGCTATTCTGTTTCTATGTAAGCTGCATGGAACATTCTCTTTAACATTTTAATATATTTTTGTTAAGAAATATTTTTTTGTGTTTTATCGTGAATAAATCTCTGCTGTGCATCATGCCTACAAAAAAAAAAAAAAAAAAAAAAAAAAAAATATATATATATATATATATATATATATATATATATATATATATATATATATATATATATATATATATATATATATATACAAATGCATATTTTGGCCATTTTTGTACATTCTGAAATACATTTCAGAATATATTAGAAATGTATTTTTATTTATTCTCCCCCCACACGGATAGTAACATTTTCATGGATCATTTAAAAGGCCGTGTGCCAATGAAAACCCAATATTCTGCTGTCTGTGCTTTCTGACTAAAGTAAATCTACCAGCATCAGCTCCTTACGGCCCATGCGTTCCTTCTTCTCCCATCTTGTAGACGCGGTTAGTCCAGTTTTAATTCATCTCCACTCTCAAGAGGGTTTGTCCCTTTGCTTGGCACCAAACTCCACCCGTGTACTCCATCTCCATAAAAGCAATCCATTACTAACAGGGCAGGCCACAGAGCGGCCCCCTCACGCCCTGCTAAACGCTCCTGCGCTCTCCCTCACTTTGCAGTTTGTGTTTCATTTCACACTCTTTCAGGCTATTTTTCTTGTGCTCTTTTCTTGAGGGAAAGAGAGGGGCTGCGTGTTTGGGAAAAGGGGGAACGTTATTGGTTCTCTTACAAATAGCATGGCGAAAAAAAGCACTCGAGATAACACAAGCGAGCGCCTTTGGTGTACCACTCTCACTCTCGCCCAATGAATAAATGAATGAATTAACACGACGCTCAGGCCCCGGGGTCCCTTTGCAACTCTCCTAAAAGTGGAAAGTCCTGCCCCTGTGCCTCTAAAGTCACCAATGACACACACACAAACACAAACCTCCGATTCAGAGTTATGACACATACACACACAAGATTTATGACCCACATCAGAGCATTTGCAATTCAAGAGTTCAGAACTCTATTTATTAGCAACACTCAGAGAAGGAGAGAGCGAGAGCGAGTGAAAGAGAGAGAGAAAGAGAAAGTAGTAAAGGACATCAGGAGGTAGATCCTGTGAGAAAGAGGATGTTATTCTGTTTGTGAGAAGGCACATCCTCACGGGGATGAGAGACGGCTCTATTTTTAAAGAACAGCTTTAGTGCAAACGGCCTTTCAGAGAGAAAGACAATGACCGAGAGAGAGAGAGAGAGAGGCCTTATGCCATATCGCCAATGTCCTACTCTGTCACCTTTGTCAGCAGAACTGGAAAAGAAAGAAAGAGAGCGAAAGAGAGACGGAAAAGACACTTTCTGGGTGGGCGTTTGAACGATCGACCGCTATGAACTTTAGCCTCCCGAGAGAAAACAACAGCATTTTCTCCTCACCCACCAAGCGAGTGATGTCCTGCATCCGACTGGGAGCCACAAACCTCAGATTCACTGGTTCTCTCACGGTGCTGGGAAAAAGTAAGTACACCCCACGAGAGCCTAATAGATCAGGGGTGTCCAAATTCGGTCCTGGAGGGCCGGTGTCCTGCAGAGATTAGCGCCAACCCTAATTAAACACACCTGATCCAGCTTATCAAGTACTTCAGACATGAATAGCATGTGTGTGTTTTAGCAAGGTTGAATCTAAACTCTGTCATAGATAAATGATAATACAAAACAAAAACTGATTTTGTACAGAACTGACCGATTGTTGTGTTGAAATCAAGTGCAAGTTAGCACAACAATTTTTAAAAGGAAGGTGACACCTTTCATGAAAACCATCCATTAATCCGAATTTGTCTTTTTTGGGGCCAGTTTATCCGGAGCTGCACCTGAGTGCACAATACATGGTAACCATTCTCGAACATATATTTGTCCATAACAAATGCAAAGCATTTTGTGCATTGGCATTTTATTAGTGCTTCTAAAACACATAATAATGCCTTATTCTGCATAACTATATTTTAAATCCCAAAATCATAAATCTTACCTAAACTTAACAACTACCTTACTAACTATTAATAAGCTGCAAATTAGATTTTACTATAGAGGTAAAACTTAATTTAATAGATTTAAATGTTCCCCATTCTAAAGTTTTACCAAAACAATTATGCAATTATGCATGGACACATTTTCAAGAACAGAAAATTCTAAAGATTAACTTTCGATCAGTTTAATGCATCTTTCATCAATATTAAAATATAAAATATAAAAACCAAAAAACGTTTTACAATAAAAAAAATGATAAATATTATTACTTGTAAGTACTGTTTTGTCTAACATATCCATGTCATTTAATACAAAATCATGTATGACCTCAATCTGACGTAAGTTCAAGGTCAATTCATATAAAATTGAGAATCATGTGCTCATGGGAACTGGACAATTGTGATGATGTGTCTATTATTGTCTCTGTATTGATTCCTCCTCTCACAAAACTCAATTCACAACCAAAACATGGCTGAAGTGGTTCTCGATTCCCAACACTAGTCCAGCCCCTCCAGCACCTCTAACCGGCACTCGTCCCCCTTGCACACTAAGGTGAAAAAAAAAAATCCCCAAACCCCTGAGGATTAGCGAAACAGCTCTCTTCGTCATCAGAAAGAGGGATTTTAATTTCACACTGTTATCAGCGCAGACGCAGTGTCACCGCTTCAAAACCTTCACCGTGAACTCTGCGGTGAGCAGAGAGACACACAGCCGCTGACAGCACTCAAGTGCTCACTATAAAGGCAGTCAGAGAGACCCAGAGGGGAATCAAAGCCGAGAGACGCGTCTGCTCTTTCTGGCTCGCTCTGGAGAGAGAGATAGACAGCATGTTTTTTGCATAGGGTGGGTTTTCGCGACTCGTTCACACGTACGCAGATGCACGGCGCTCTTTATGCTTGCAGTAATTGAACTAACTGATGTGATCTTTCACGGGCCTGTGTGTGGGAATGAAACAGCAAGCCGTGCAGAGGGCGACACAGTAATCCTCTGTAGGTCAAAGAACAGAGGCAATGGAAATGAGGATTCCTTATAATAGAATCCCAAACCATCACTTGAAATTCAAGGATGCGTTTGTGCCGCGAATCAGGCAGCAGAAAGCCGCCATATGGACTAACGTAAGCAAAGCTGCTTTCAAATGTCTCTGTCTGTCTGTCTCTCTCACGCTCGTCCATCAAAAGCAGCTTTGGACCAAGAGATGCGACCACCAGAGGGAGTTTTGAAGTTTGTTTGAAGAATTTCAGTTGTGTTTTGATGGACCGGTGATCATGCGGTTAATTTCACCTCAGAACTTGTTCTCGAATCGCCTTCGTGAAAACATTTCCATTTTACATTTCTTGGTTAACAATGCTTTGTAGAACTCAAAGTGGAGCTCAGGTGTCTCTTGGAGCTGTTAAGAAGACAAAGACATATCTGCCTTTCTTCCTTTCCGAAAGTTCTGGACTATAATCGGCTTGAAGTAGGGACGCACGAATGAAGATATTTGGACTAACACTGTATTGGCTCCTAACCAATTGGCTCCTTACCATAAATCTAAGCTCAGAAATATCACCAATGAATGGCCATGACTTTTCTATTTGTTACCAGAAAAAGTGTATTTATGTATACTTAGTGCTGTCAAACAATTAATTGTGATTAATCACATCCATTTGTTTGCATAAGATATGTGTGTGCACTGTGTATATTTGTTGTGTACATACAAATACACACGAATACAGTATTCAACAGTACAGTACAAATTCTTAAATTAATGTGTTTATATATGTGTTTACACACACACACACACACACACACACACACACATATTTAATTAAATATTACAAAAAATATGAAAAACAAAAAATAGCATCAAGAACCAATTTAAACAATTCTATGTTTTCGTGCTCAATTATTTAAACAATTTTATGCTCATGCTCCATCAGCTTCATTCTATATTTGGGCAAGCTGCTTCAACACATTATCATTTCGGTCCCGGAGTCCTGTAGTTTGGCATTCAGGAAGAGAACTCAGGGGTCTTGAGAGGGCTACTTTTAATCAGGCAGTTTGTGTGGTACTCCAGCTGGTAGCGCATGAGCTGTGTGGCTAAACCAAACCCAGGCACCGAGATGGTCCATCCACCCGGCGATCGCTGATGAGCAAAGCAACCTGGTCATTAGCTCTGATTGGCTGCCACGCCTTCACGCAAAAAGATGGGAAAGCTGCTTTTCAAACCCCAAAACACAGGTGCACCACGGATAGATCGGTTCTCTTTCTCTCGATCCATCTGCCCTCTCCCTCTCTCTGAAAATGGGAAATAGATGAGGAGATGCTTCCTGAATAGTTTATCAGAGGCATGAATTGGCAACTATTGCAATCTCAGCAACAATCAGTGGTTCTTCCGAGCACAACGTCCTTGTGGCTTTAAACGAACAAAACGTGCTTTAAGCGTAAAGCAATTCACCTGTCCTCTTTGAGAAGCCAATTTAAAATAAATAAATAAATAACAGAGATGTATGAGATAAATAATAATGAAAATAACACATTTTATTTTATAGTGCGCCTTTAAAAAGCACATCTCAAAGCGCATCGCGCAGAAAGAGAAAAAAAACGATTAAAACAATTGTATTAAGAACAATTACATAAAACAATAGATGCTGCAATTAAAACCTGTTAAGAGATGTGTGTCCAACACAGACTTGATCTTTTTATAATTGCACACCAAAATGCAGACCAAACCCCAACCCCCAAAATTAATTTACTAGAACGCACAGTGTCTGTCATGTGATCCGTGGTTAGGACAAAACTGCAGATTAACATGAAAGGATTTATTGATGTTATTGATGCTAAGGCGAGCGCACAACTTCATCTCATACAGGTGGCATCGTCGTACATAAATTACTGTGCATCTCTGCTTATGACTCATCTCAAATGGCATCCATTAAGTAAATCAGGTTTAGTAAGAGCAGACTGCTGTATGCTAGTCTCTCTCTGATTTAGTGCATCCATATATGATCTAATTAAGTGATTAATGCAAACTGAATCTATCAGTGTGGACGTAGCATTGATCACGGTACTAAAACATGCGTGTGCTGAGCAATCGGTGTGAAAGTGGAGAGTGTCATAACGTAACAAACACAAGTGAAAATGTCCTTTCCGTGGAGGAAAAATGCACAACTTCTCTTAAGCACTCTAATGAACAGAATCTGCAAAGGAGCCGAATTATCAATTATTAAAGCTCTAAAATCCATAGACAAAACATACACTGGACATAGGAACGCACATAAGCTCCATTAACAAAGCTGCATGCTAAGCTCCACCGTCCTCTGCTTTAATTGGCTTATTAGTTTTGTTCTTCTATCCTTTTAGTCTGATTGGCCCTGTTTTAAAAGCAGGAGGGTGAAAACAAATGCAACGGGGTCTATAACTTCAGCGGCGTTCCCGGCACAATGTTAATCAGTCCTTTGGGCTAAAATAAGGTTCCAGGTGGTGTGGAACACAGTAACCTCTACAAAGTTCAGCTTTCCTAATGAGGGCATTTTAATCTCTTAACCACGGCAGTGAATATTTTAACACGCTCCCACACTCTCTCCTCCTATCTGTCTGACGGCATACATTCAGGATACGGCACGAGGTGAAACGGATATGCATTTTTGATTAAGCTGTGTGTAATATTTATCGAGTTATGGCAAGTATGAATCATTTTAATTGTGCTGGTGCTCTGCAGGGCATGTCTAAATAAGGGATACTCTTACAACGGCTCCATCTCTGAATTATTCTTTCTACGTCTCTCCCTCGCTGCTCATCCCTCACTTCCTCTCTGCTACACCAGGCCGGAGAGAGAAATAAAGAAAGAAAGATGTATAGTATGGTATTACTGGGCTTATTAGGCAAAAGCAAACAGCAAATAAAAGCTAATGATTGTTAGTGATGTGCTATAAGGGCTCCCTCCACAGGGTCGGCAGTAGTTTTACCCTTGCCATGGGCGGCACTTCTACCTACATACTAGTGTAAACTAAAGAGAGAGAGAAAAAAAAGCCATAAAAACTGCATTAGGGAAAGGAAAAGACTGGATAATTTGCGATTAATTTATGCGAGATTAAACCGTTATTTTATTTTACTCTCTAAATCTTTAACAAAACCGTACAATCAGGAACCCAACAATTTCTGTAGAAAATACAGTGTGCAATAAAAAAAGGATGCTAATAACCCTAAATCCAGAAGCTTGCAATTTGCAGATTCTACATAGCGTCTATTTTCGGCCCATTAACAAATTAGGCATCACTTTTACGTTCAGAGATTTCATCGTCATCATCAGCGTTGATTGAATATGTCATTGCACGACTCTGCTCGTCATTAATAACGCCATTAAGGGCCTCCACCGAGATCAAACAATGGCAGAGAGCCTAACCGCGTCTTAATCAGCAATATTAAGCATATTCACAAATATGCAAATATTCAAATTTAAACCGTGGCATTATTTGTATACATAATTGCCATTTCCAAATGACGATAAACACTGGATGTGGCATTTTCTTGCAAGACAAATTGTTTTGATAAGTTATTATTTTGCGCTGAAATGAGAAAACAGAGGCTTATTGCTGCTTGTTTGTTGATTTATGAAAATCCCAAAGAAAAGTCATGTTTTTTTCATGAAGTGCTGGGATATTGGGTTGAGTGCAGGTCGGGAGTGATACCAAATGGGCCGGGAAGCAATTGATGCTAATTTAGAATATCACTAATTTGAAAATACGCCATGAAGCTAATCGAAATTCTATCTTGGGAGAGGAAAAGGAGAGAAAAAAAAAAGAGCAGAAAATAAATACACAACTGTCTCGTTTGATCCAGTTTCAGGAAAAGGCAACGGAGCAGTCACCGAGAGAAAAAGGACCAAATCATTACCCTCTAAGTTGAAAATAAACTTTTTACTGCCTCAGCAGCGCCAGGCTTTATGGAGATTTTATAGATGTTTCCGGCATACTAATGAGCAGAAGCTGATGATTCGATGGTCATCACTGAAATTCAAAAAGATTTATTGGTAAACACTATCGCGTAATAAAATAAATCCATACGGAGTGTGAGTCCCGCGACACGTCTGTCCTCTCACCGGTACTGAACCTTTTTCAAGCCGCTGAGGAACAAATCTGCGATCGAAGAAGATTGGTTGTTTTATGAAAGACAAAACGGGAGAAGCATATTATGAATGAAAAAAGACAGATGAAGAAAGGGAAAGAGGTTGAAGAGCATTAGTTACTCCTGCGCGCCGTCCTTAAGCGAATGACAGCTGAGTGCTAGTCAAGGTCAGGCCAATAGACGGAAGGTTAAAAGGGAATTGTGGGGGATGGGAGGCCTGATAAAACCTCAGCAGCTAAAGGCTTTACTGCCGGGAATTCTTGGTGGACATCTTTATAATTACCTCTTTTGTAATTACTTAAAATCCAATTTCATTCAGTCAGTAAACAATTCAGCTTGAAGATCAGGAATAAATAATAATTAAAGCAGTAATGGATAAATAAACAAAATATTAATAAATAAATGGAAATAAATGAGACAAAGCATTCATTTATTACTTAGCTTCTAATTTTGAATTTTGATTACAGTGTGTCACAATTCGGCGTGCCAACGTACTAATCAGCAATGAAATAAAGTAAATAAGGATGAATAAAAAGCGCTACGTGCCAGATTGGAAAACACATATTCTAATGGAAATGAAGACGAACAAATAACATGGATGGTTGATTGTATTCTCCACCTCCGCAGACCCAAAGATCCAACAACGGTGGAAAAGATGGAAGATGAAAGAGTGTGTGACGCAGTCAAGGGCATGTCAGACAAAGAAATAAAAGAAAACGAACAAACAACACGCGGTGTCCTGCGCAGAAAGATTCACAAACATAAAGCCAACCCATTGTTGCTTTTCACAAACTTTGTTTCTCGCTCTACAATGCTCTGTGGGAAGGCTTGGCATTTTTATGCGAAACGTGTCAAATTGATTGTGCAGATATTTGTCAGAAAGAGACGAATGAGAATACTTATTAGACACCGAGGGCCGCGATCCGTGCTGACTCATCATTATGTGCGAAATACAAAAATTTTCAGGAGTAACTGTCAAGCGGCAGAACTGGAATGGGACAGGACATCCTCCTCAATGCTTCCCCTGAACAGGTTCAGCAAGCACAAACTAACCTCTGGGTTTGCTGCTGTTTGTGAGGGCTTAGCGGGATATTTACCCTCTTAAATTGCACGTTCCAGATACAAACTAAACTGTTTACTCAAATAGACGAGACTCTGAACTACTGAATAGAGCTGGAATGAGATGATCCCTCTTTTGACGCTTTACCTCTATTTTTTTACTCTCTTTTTACCCTTTTCTCGTTGCTGTCGCTTCACTCTGCGTTCCCGATAACGTCTCACAGGTATTGTGAGGCTTCTCTGAAGCTCGAATACACTCAAAGAGCTTCAACAAACACAACCAACAAAGTTTGACTCAAAGTCCCTATTTTGGGTCGTAAGGTGCAAGTGGCAGCACATACTGTATGCATCTGCTTGGCAGGAGAAGAAGCTCTTAGCCTAGTATGGCTTCCTATATATCTCATTTGGCTTTTCCGATGGGAGACAGGAGAAATGTTTTACCTACCTGGTCTCACAGCATAAAAGTACCTGGATGCACTTTTTAGAAAGACATGAAATATGTACCAATAAGTACATATCACTGCAGTTTCCAAAAGAAATGAACGCAAGAGGGAATAAACTCTAACGCCTTTTATTCCTTTTTATACAAATTTACACCGTTTCGGTTAATAAAGCATAATTATCATACAATTACTTGAAGTATACCATGTTATGACTTCAAAACAGTATTAATATGCTGGGATATGTGAAAATTGATGCTTTTGATCTACGGTTCGCCTTTTACAGTTTAAATCTGCGTAAAAGGAAGTTAAAATGGCGTGGCTGCGTTAACAGATGCATTTTTATATCAGTTTTGTATTTGTTAACACAATCGGCTGGGTTTATGGTTGGATTTGGTGTAGGGCATATTTCCAACATGATATAGCATTAACTTTTAGCAACAGTCCGTGGATAATGTAATAAAAGCACAGCAATATGTACCTATATCAACATCATAAAAATGTGCCAGGGTTTATGTAACCTGTGTCTGAGCGCCATTTAGTGGACTATTCTCCTTTAAACTGTGGTGAAACGTCCTATAAGGTACATAAAAACAGCATCGCACAAAAAGTGCAAAGAGGTCCATATTTTTATGAGGCTGTGGCCCGTATTTTTAAAGATTCTAAGAATCCTCTCAGAAGAAGATTCTAAGAATCCTCTCTTCTAGCTAGGAGTTTTAGCTTAAAAGTGATTCAGGACCAATCTGAGAGAAACTCTGAATGAGAAAAAGCTAAAAACCATTATCTTAGTTGTCCAAGATGGAAATAAAAGAGCTCTTCTCTATCTCACACACATACACAAACTATGCATGTATGTTCTTTATTTTTTATTTACCATGCTGTCATACTTAACATATTTTATAGGAAATTAACAGCGACGCAATACATTTCTGAAAGCTCTGTACTTGTTAGGGTGATCACTTTGTTGTGACAGACCCCAATCATCGCTGCTGCATAGTTGCGTTTTTCTACTTGCTAAATATGTTAATGTAGTGATTACTTCCATTTTTGGCGCTATGGCATTTTCTGCGATGGAGGAGATGTAAGCTCTTCTCTAATAAGATTGGTTAAAAACATAATCCTGCACAATCTAATGTATAGCGTCTTATAAACTCACTGTCGTGCATTGTACGCAACATATTTCATATGCAACATATTTCTTCTCCCTCTTCTCCCTCATGTTTCCATTTTCTCCATCGCTAAAGAAACTCTTAAGTGCCTTAAAAATCCTTGTTCGTACTCCTAACAATTTCAGACCATAAAACCTTTTTTAAGGGTTAAGCGTTCTGAATTACATTTTTCTTTACTGGGATCTTTTCTTTAATTTTAAGGGGTAACACCCACATTTCTAAGAATTTTCTTAGAATTTTGTCACTAGGTACGACTCTTACCACCAAGATTTATATAACAAGCCTGGCTATAAACTGACAGCACTCACATCTCTGTCTGCACTTACATCCAACATATCTGTCTTATTAATCGGCCCCCAGAGCAAGAGCATACCGCAAATTACCTGGTTCCTCCTCGCAACCATCTCTCCAAATGATATTGTGACACACGGAATCACACACTGATGGCAAAGTGTGTTCGAAGAAAAAACCCACAGCGTCCTCCTCGGAACAATGTCACGACACAGTTACATAAAAGTTTACCTCCTTTTCCGGGACAACCTCCTACCCCTCAACACCCCATTGTGTCTCCTTTTGTTCCAATAATCACTTGGAAGCTCTCTTCGGCTGGTGCTGAATCATCCAGTCCCACACACAGAGACGCTCATGCTCTCCTTCACCAGAGAAGCTCTCCAGCTCCTATATTCAAAGCAGCCAACCTACTGATATTGTCAAAAGGTCGTACATTTCGATCTGTTCTTAGCCATGTACGTGTGATAAAAATATCCTAGTTGGTGAAATGAGGACAAAACAAAACTACATGTTGAATCAGCATTTGGCCTCCCAGGGAACGGTTTCACAGGCCTCACGTTCTGCAATTCATTAGACTTTGAGTGAAGCTTTTTGGGGTTTTAAAAAGAAAAGTAAATTAGCAAAGTACATTTATCATGAGCAATTGTGAAAAAAGATCAAATTGGAATATTATATATATTTACATGCATTTATATCTTTATATATATATATATATATATATATATATATATATATATATATATATATATATATATCACCAGTGGCACATTTACGTAAACCATACAGAATAACAATGAGTTTATAGGAAAATCACCATGTGCAGAAATCTAAGGACACACATTTTTGTTGAATTATTTCAATTAATATTTCAATTACTCTTCTTTATTTGCGGACTTCTCACTAATGCTTTACCCGTAAAAAAAACTAAAATAAGGAAAAATAAGCATAAACATCTGTATATCTCAAAGCAGTCGAGCCAAACTATTTCAATTTATCTAACAAACTATGCTTATGGACAGAATATTTTTCATGGACAAAAAGGTTTTGTCACAATATTCTGAGAGTAACCCGTGAAGAACCTTGACATGTGGAAACTTCCCTTTGCACAAAAACTTCCTTACAGTGGAAAAAAAAAAATTATTTAAAAATATCAAATATTTCAAGAAACTTTCACTGAAAGAATCTTTGTGGAAACAAACATGACTCTTCAGTGGCACTGAGGTAAAAAATCTCTTATTGTTTCTTTCTGGCACCTTTTTTTTTTAGTAAAGGTGTCTTTAAGGTGAAGCCGATAAAGGGTTAGTGCACCAGCGCTCATTTGGATGACACAAGATCCTGACAATAAAAGACTGCTACACCAAAGCTAATTTTCCAACCCACATTAGCATTTCAGTCCTCCACTTCTACAGCCTCCAGTCTCTTCCCGTATCAGGCCGAGCTCCCTGAGGATGCTGGGATTGAATGGCGTGATAAGGTTAACGGGAGAAAGTGTTCCCATTTCTTAACACCCCATCGCCTTTCTTCTCCCACCTCCTAAAGTTCAGTAATGGGAGGCCGCTAACCCAGTTACCCACGTTGCTCTGCTGTACAGCTAAAGGCTAAAGCGAGAGCAGCGGACACATTAATAGCAAAAAATAGCTCTCCGGGGACACAGCTGGCGAGAATCTCTCTCCTACGCCAAACTCTGCTGGAGTTTTCAAAAAGCTTTATCATGTCCCTGCCTTATTCATCTGGATGTCTGGGCCTGGCGAACGCCACCTCCCACATAACTCTTAGCAGATTACAGTTGACCGCGGGGTCAGGAGGAGGGGGAGATCTCCTGCACTTTCCCTGGACAGACAAATTAGGTGACACAATGTGAAAAAAAGGTGGATTGGATGGATATCTTGACATATGACCTTTAGATGGACAAAGCGACTCTCCGAAGCTTATCGTTCCTTTTCAGCACCTTTGGGAGTTTAGAACCTGGCTGATATCACACATGCGCTTCATCTGTGTTTTTAATAATGCTTACTACCACGCCAGGATGTATTGCTTTTTATACCGCCAACCTAACGAACAGGCTGACAGACTAAAAATCACTCTGCACTCATTCCAAACAGCTTTCAAAAATCATTAATCACAACGTGACTGATTTATATTAGCTCCGATATCAATAAAAAGCTCGCCAGGTAGTTGATGTGAATGTCAGGCTGGTCTCGGTCCTTCGCAGGGTGCGAAGACTACAGGGAGGGGAGACAGTCGTAAGCGCTGTTAATTATCCTTTCAGATCTCTCCTGAAGAAAAGCAGGGAGAAGACAAGTGTGTGATGACTCCGGCCAGTCTCCAGATCAACCTCTCACTTCACCCAAAAATCTGCTGTCACTTTCGTTTTCATCACTTTCACCGCCGGGCCGTGAGGCTTTAACTAGTTCTTTACCCAAGCTGAATGCAACTTGCAAAATGCTAAATGTTGTCTGATCTTTTCAAATTCATGGATGATAAACTTAGGACATTAAACTACTACAAAGTGTGCAATTACCAAACCTAAATAAATCAGCTACATGCAAACTCTTCAAAATGAAGTCTCACTATTAGCATCTTTGGTCACTTGAAGAACATCTTTCTATTGGACAAAAGTACTTTATAGTGGTTCTTTAGATTATTAAAATATTTTCACCCTCATAAAACATGGTTCTTTCAAGAAGTATTTGCTGAATGGTTCTTTGGGGAATTGAAAACCTCAAAGAGTGTATTCAATAAAAGCAATATGTGACCACAAAACCAGTCATTTATGTATCATTTATAGATTTATATATCATCTGAAAGCTGTAGAAATAATCTTTCCAATGTTAGGATTAGACAATATTTGACTGAGATACAACCATCTGAGAATCTGGAATCTGCATATTACTAATCAAAATTTAAGTTTGAATATATTTATGGTATGTATTTTATAAAATGTCTTCATGGAACATAATCTTTCCAAAAAAAAAAACCGATCATTTTGACCCATACAATGTATTTTTGGCTATTGCTACAAATATACCCCAGCGACTTGTGATCGAGGGTCATATATGAAGCACCACATAACAAATATGAATAGACATTTAAGCAGAAACTGTGGCCCCTAAAAGATTTGGGCCCTTAAGTCACACGACAAAAATTTCAATGGCAATGGCATTAGGAGGGAAAAACAAATACTGACAATTTTCTAGCTTGTTAGGTTTGATAAATAGATATGGTAGGCCTGTGCAATTAATCGTATTTTAATCATGATTTTTGTTTCTATATTAATTAAGCATAATCATCTGTGATATTATCCCTCCGATCATTTATCCAAAAAAGCATTTTTCATTTTTTGCTATCTTTCATTGGTAACAAACCTCCACAAGCGTTCATGCTTGGGATTGCCAAATGCAAAGAATTTAAAATCCCCCAATCTGACCCTTTCTTCAAAATGGATACATTTTCTGCCCAGTGTTTTACTTCCCCTTCCCAAACTGGCAACCATGTGCACCTGCTGACGATCTAAAAACGCCAAAAAACATGTATGCGAGAGTTCAGCGATCTCCATTGCGATGTTCAGCCAGTCATAATGCAGCTTGTGTTATTTTCTGTGAATAAAACTGCAAGCAAACCTTCTCAGTAATGAACTGTAATAAATCCAAACATGACTCCTGACCACTTTGTTTGCCACTGCGGTTGCTGAATAAATGCACTTAGTTATTGTGCCACATAAGTCTTTCTTGTCGTTTTAATAGAAAAACATGAACATAATTTGCAATTATTGAAATTGATATTAGACATTTTACCGTTTTGAGAGAAACTTCTGAAGCTTACCAATTTTTCTCTTGTGATTTTGTGAGATTTTTGAGAAAAGTAATTGAGATTAACAGCAGCCATTATCGTGTAGCCCTAAGACACAGCAATTTCCTTTGATATTTAGCATCTATTGCATAGACATTCAGTCATTTTTAAGTGTCCAAAAGTTTCAGGGGATCACTGTACGTAGTTGTTTTTTGACAGTGGTGAGAAAACATTCGAAACACAGCTTTTGTTAGCCGTTCAGCCAATCTCTTCCTGGCAGCATTTCAGGACTGAGTGCTCCATTTACCTTTCCATCAACCCTCAACTCTGAGCTGCTGTTTGTGCCAAATGTGCCAGCAGTGACTGAACACACACGCTCACACACACCCGCATTACAGCGATGGAAGCAAAGCTGTGTGTGAACGTCTGCATGGTGTGTCCTCACATTCCCTGAGCATCACGATTCCTTTAGCTCCACATTGACTCAAGTTATTTAAAGAATAGAGGGAAAGAGAGAGAGAGAGAGAGTGTGTGGAGATATTTTCATGTGCTCTGAGTGAAGAAGATTTTGGAGATGGAGCCAAAAGCTTGTGCGTTTCCCTTGCGTCACAGTGAAACCTCTAACCTCACAGGAACAAGACTAAATGAGCAGAATGATCAAAGATACTAACTTTTTATCCCTCTATGTCTAGTAATAACTAAAGAAAAATGAGCTATTATAGTTTGTACAAAGGCAGCCATAGCTATTTACCATTGCTCATAATTAGTGCTACAAATGGTTTGAAAATCGTCCATTCTGTTCCTAGCAACACCATAGCAACTACCAGATCCCTTCAACCTCATAGGAATATGTAAAATAAATAAATACATTCCTTCGAACCCTTATCTTTTATTATAAGTGGGACTGTCAAAACAAAAGGTAGATATAACAAGATCAGGAAAGTACACGACCACTTTGATGTGGTCAAATGACCCTGAATGAAATACAGAGCTAATAAATATACAGAGCAATCACTTGCTTATTCATGAGAAAAGTCGTACTAAACGGTTAAACACCCATTTCCACACCCATTCGCGCAATGAATGTTTATTATGGTAAAAAAAAGAGCCATGAGGCGAATATTTGTCATCAGAAAATACTAGAAGTCCTTGTCGCTAACTGCTCTGAGTGGGTGTGTGTTTTCGGTGTGATCCGGCTGCGTAGGAGTGCACAGCATAAATGCATAATAAACAAAATTCAAACAGGCACCCAGACGAGACTGAGCCGTTCATTTCTCATGCCTACCGCTTTACTGCTGCCAGCGGGACGCCACGCTTTACCATTCTAATGACACTAAACCAAAACCGGCCACCGTCGCTTCATGTGTGAAAGCTAGAAAAACAGGAAAAGCAGAGACAACGAAACTACTGGCTTTACTGAGTAACCCAGTGGAGGATTGAACTAAAGCTGGTGTTGCTGCGTTTAGTTTTCATGCAAACACAGACACACACACACACACACACACACACATACATACATTCAGGCAGCAAAGCACTTAATTATGCAATACATTTCTTAATTTGGCACACAGAACTATACAATATATAGAAAGATTTCTGGAAAAATTAGGATGTTGACTTGAATTAATTCACAGCAGGTTGTTATTAAGCCCAGTACCCCCCTAACCCCAGTCCTATTCAAGTCTGGCAGGAATAAACACAGTAAGCACATCTTTTAATAGTCCTGACACCCAAATGGCCGTGTCTGTGATGCGCTCTTAAATGTTTATATCCGCAGGAGCAATTAAAATCCCCCTCTTCTCATCTCACAATCTAGGGGCTAATGAATTAAGCAGTTTCCTCACAGAATCAAGGCCACTGGAGATTGCCATTTGCCGGCTGAAGACAACATGTACAGTAATTGCTGCCTTAGAAATGGTGCAACACTCACTTTGTGATACTTATGAAATCCAAATTTCTGCCATGAAACTCTAGAGCAGGTCTAACTCAATCTGAGATAATGACATCATTAGCGCTCGGTGCAGCCGATTGGTTCTTTTTGTATCAGCAGACAATGAGTTTGCTTTTCAACATTTAAATACTTAGCTAGTGCTTGTTGAAAATCCTCCACCTTCCCCAGCTCCACCTGTATGAATCTGGTGATTCATGTATGATATTTAGGTTTTATTTTAAATGCATGCGCAGCGGCAGTATTTCGTACCTGCTCACACCAGCATGTATTGTATGTATTGGCATATATTGCACCAAATCCAAACACTGCAATGTACATTACCAAGAGTTCTCTTTATAGAACTATAGGTGTACTACAGCGACAATATATAAAACTGGACAAATGCATACAGTATGTAAAATAAATTTTTGCATCTTCTGCAAATGATTGGTAAAAGATTGTATTTAATTAACCTGAAATTCTCCTCGTAACTGGCCTCCGAAAACAATCCTAACAAAAACACTGCATATCATTGAAACAGCTTTCAAAAATGCAAACTAAAACTGTATCCATCAGCCTTAATCCATCGGGCCACTTAAAAGTGCAACCTTTGTATCTACCGCCAGTTTTGGCTAGGAACCTATCATTAAAACATGCTGAAGCATGTCTTTAATTGTCATTCATAAATTCCCTTCATGGGTGCCTGGTTTAATGAAAACTGGGCAGAATGCCCCTCTCTGAAGAACTGTGCTCTCCCTAGGCTCACAGCACACCCTCCTCCTATCCGTGAGCAAGAAGTGGATGCTGCTGGAGGTGCTGAGATTGCACTCCACTGATATTTCAAGAAAGGCCTGTGAAATTAGACCAAGAGAGTGTAAGCTTTGGTCAGCAGAGCGGTGTAGGGCGTATACTTAGAAAGTTCACCTCTAATAAAATGAGGTGTCAAGCAGCTGCGGTTTTTTTTTCCGAAACCTAATAAAAAAGCTGTTATAGGTACTTTGTTTCTTTAGAAAAAATATCCAACCAATATTACAACTTTGAATAACATGTTTCAAAATGTTTCTTTGCAAATTAGATATCTACGATGGCCTAGTAGTACAAAACGAAAAACAAAACAATGAAATTGCGTAGAAACTCGACGCATGGGACTAATTTTGTTGAGTTATGCTAGTTTCATCGTGCTGCAGCTTGTGTTCCCTGTTGAAAACACAGCATATGCTAGCTAGGTAAGTTTCAAAGCATAACTGGTTACTTTTAGCTGGTCCTTACCTAGTTTACCTAGTGCTGGTTTTAGCTGGTCCTGAGCAGGAGCTAGTTTCTTAGGACCAGCACAGGACCAGCTTCAGCAGCTAATTTTTTAAGAGAGTTATGGCTTATTTCCATAGTGTAGTGCTAATTTAATTGTGTTGCGACTTATTTCCATTGTGTTGAAGTCTGTTTTCATTGTGTTGTGCTCATTTTGTTGTGTTGCGACTTATTTCCGTTGGGTTGCAGTCTGTTTTTGTTGTTTTGTGCTAATTTGTTGCGGCTAATTGTTTCCATGGCGTTGTGTTAATATCGGTTTGCTTCCGTTGTGCTGCAATTTATTTCCATGCTGTCGTGGATTGTTTTGTTGTACTAATTTTGTTGAGTAGCAGCTTGTTTCTGTTGTGTCGGGCTAATTTTGTTGTGTTTTCGCTTGCTTCGCTGTCTTGTGGTAATCTTTTTTGTCTGCCACTCGTTTCCATCGTGTTGTGGAGATTTCATTTTGTTATGCATTACTGAGCCAGCGTAGCTATAAGTTACTACAACGATATGATAAAGCGCAGTTAAGAAATATTTTTACAAAGCTGCTTCCTCAAAAAACTAATTATAAGAGGTCCATCCAGGAATGATACGTCTGTTCCCGTAAAGAGCGAGATCAAATAAAAGCAACGCTGAAGCTAACATACTGGTAAGCTTGCCAAGCTCTCCTGGAATAGGAGTTTCCCCACTTCAGCGATTAATTATTGGAAATGGACGACAGCTGCCTCTAATTAATCTGCAAGGCAGGCGGTGTGGTGCGAGATTGTGCGTGGAGAAACCACTCCTGCCGTTTATGACTTTTTCATAGGAGGACTCATGTATAATGGAGGTGAGTAGAGATGAAGAAGAGATGAGAGAGTAAATGAATGGTGAGGGAAAGCTTGTTAGTAGGCCAGTTTGACTGCTTCGCTGTCCCTGACAGACCCCTGTTAACAATTTATGCTCTGATCTATTTTTCTCTATTTTATCCATTTATCTGAGTGAGTAGGTACACATAAGACTTTAGAGCTGCAGCTTTTCTTCCACTCAGTTCCTCGTGGATGAATCTCTCGAAAACATGTCCAGTTCATTTCAGTTCAAATTAGCGTGTTATATAACAAGAAACTGTTTGCTTTTAAGCCTATTTTTAAGGCCATTACGATTTTGTTTTGTTTTTCATTGATGTTATTTTCTTGACATTTAAGCACATTTAAAGTTTAAACTTGTTTTGCTGCAATGCATTTTTTGTAATTATTAAAAAAAAATATTTTCAGTGATGATTATTATTATTAGATTTTGATTCCTGTAATATATATTTTTTTATCCATCCATCTCAATGTAAAGTAATCTGAATGGTTCTGAAAAATATATATATATATATATATATATATATATATATATATATATATATATATATATATATATATATATATATATATATTGTATATAAAAATCAATATAAGATTATAATGGAAAATGTGATTTAATTTTCATTAAATATTGTCACAATGTAAAATAATTTAATTGGTACTGAAATAATACATTTGAAATATCACTGGTGTATATGTTCTCGACACGTTCCGTGAGATCCACCCTAGGAGAAATATCTTTACGGTTATAAAAATACCATAACGTAAACACAAATGCCCACACACACGCAGCAGGTATCGGTGTTGATGAGGAAATGCCCTCCAGCACAAGACTAGGGTCAGTTTTTTTCCCTGGATACAGAGCAGACTTCTGTGTTTCCATAACAACGCTACGTTGCCATGAACACCTTGTGAGCATGCAATTAGGTGCACTTGTTTAGCTCCATAATCGCTTCATTCAAGCCTATTTTTGAAACCCAGTGTTTTCTTAATTACTTGTCTCTAAATGTGGACATCATTTTTTTCCCCACCGGTGACTCATTTTTAACACCCCCCTCCCCACACTTAGGCTAATTAAGCTAAACACTGTGTTAATGTGACATGATGATGAGAGAATGCACCAAAGCCTAATCAAGTAGCAAAACAACAAGACCATGCAAACGATCATATCCTATTCATTGCAAAGAGGTGAGAGAGTCAAAAGTGTGAACATTTCTTACAAATCTCCACTCTCCAGCACCTCAAATACAGAACAACAGATATTTTTGACCAACACGGATGCAGATTGATCTTGTTTAACGGTTGTTTACTACGCGATATGCATAAAAGGACATATGCATTGTGGATTTTAAATATTACATTAACAATAGTTATCAAAACATGTGTGAGCATTAACAATAATAAAATATTTTGACAACACAATATTATTACTATTCTGTGTATAAAAAGTCTAAAAAGTTAATTATGACTTTCACACAATTCTGCCTTTTAGCTTACATCTAGCAATTACATTTTTTCTCATTATTAACCAGAATGAAATCCAGGAACAGAATTGCATGAAATAAACTAGCAATTTTAAAACACAAAAACAGATTTTGAGAGCCATAAACACAATTCTGAGAAATAAAGTTACAATTTGTGAAAAATTTGGAGGAAAATGTGTGAATTGTGAAACTGACAGTTCTTTTTTTCTCTGAATTGAAAAGAGTCATTAATTTGGAATTTCTGACAACATGTACGTCTTTTTTTGCCCTCAGAATCTAATTGTATCTAAAAGTTTGAGCGAAACATGCTAACTGTTAGAGTCTCAGCATTAGAGGAGACAAGAGAACAATACATTTATAGATTTTTTTTACAGCTGCTTTCTGTCCTTGTGATTTGGATGTATGTATTCACTTCTAAAAGAGTATATCAGAAGTTTAAAATAATATTGTTTAAAATGCATGGTTAAAAACTAATCCTGATAATCAGGATTAATGATAATCAGAACTGTTTCTAGCAATGGTACAAAATCTAATTAGCATTTAAAGACACAGGCACGAAAAACAGTGTTTCCGCTTCCACTCAAAATAGCTATATTCAAAATTATATAATTAACGATCTATAGGGTATTTTAAGCTGTAACTTTACAGACACATTCCAGGGACACTAGAGATTATATATATTAAATTTTGTAAAAAGGGGCTCCTTTGAGTAATTATTCAAACAATGCATTAAATATGTTCCTTATCCGTTGTAGGGTGCTATTTGAGAAACCCTGACAAATCTGTAGAGAAACCTGAAAATTAATTAGGCTGAAATCTTGAAAAAATCTTGGTCAAACAAATACTCTATATACTCTACTCTCTATCTCTAACCACCGCATTTGGAAGGCATCCAACATGCGTATCATGCTCAGCCGCACCGAGCATAGCTTTTCGTCTCTTCTCAGAAGACATTCACGGCAATGACACCGAACAGAGAGAAGGCCTAAGGGGAAGAAAGGATGTCCTCTATTACCGTATGTGCCATTGGAGGGAATTCACTTCACAGGTAGGAAGGGAAATACGCAGCGGTTGGGTTTGTGGCTGGGAGGGCTGTGATCTCAGCACGGAAGGGAACAGCGTGTTGTGTTGCTCCTGGAAGGGCTGGGATTGGGACACGGGGAGGAAGAGAAGACGCCACGGGACACCCAGCCGCAACAGACGGAGGAGCGTTGCGTCAGAAAGCGTCAGTGTTCAGGAACACAGTGAAACTGGGACTGTGGGAATTGGAAGTTGAAGTAGAGCAAACAGCGCTGAAGTATTGCACACACACAGGTCACACACACACTGCAGCAAAATACGGTTGTCACTCCTGCGGAACGAATGCTTCATCTCGTTCTGTACACACAGAGTTTGACCAGTTATAGAAGTGACGAATTTAGTCCTGAAAACTTGAAACGACCGCATAAACCCATGCTGTACGTATCGAACCAAACTAGAAAACAGCTAGTAATGCTAAAGACCTAAAGATGCATAATTGCACCAACCTTAACAATTTTAAGATTGACTAACGTATTTTGTAAGTTGTATAACAACTAGTGTCTTAAAGGGTTAGTTCACCCAAAAAATTAAAATAAGCATGCGATTTACTTATCCGTATGCTACCCCTGACGTAAATGTGTTTTTTTTTTTTCTTATCTTTTCTTCTGTTATATTAATAATTGTCCTGACACTTCTAACCTCTAATATTACAGTGGGTGGGTGTTTCCCTATAACTGTCCAAAACACGTTGAGTAAAGTGTGCACAAATGTAATAAAACGTGTCTCACATGGCTCCAGGGGGTGAATGAAGGCCTCCTGTAGTGAATCCATGCGTTTTTGTAAGAAAAATGTCCACATTTCTATTTGTCAAAAGCAGTTCTTGTAGATTACTTAAGATGTGATTAGAGACGAGCGGGGAGAGAAAACAAAACAAAATGCTAATGCTATTCTAATGAATAAAATGAAGTAAAGATAAGTAAAGAGGAGGCTGGTTTGCTAATGCAAGGAACTGTTGTATCATTTGCTCTCACATTTCCCAGAGACACGTGCACGACGCATAAGTTCTACGACATATGAACGTCTTCCACTACCAAAAGTCAGCAGAAAATGCGAGAAAAGTGTCTATTATGTTTTAAATATTGATATTTATTCTACAAGATGCATGGATTCACTAAAGTAGGAGTTTATTGACTCCCCTGAGCTGTGTGAGGCACATTTTATTAAGTTTGCACATATTTATTTAACGAGTTTTAAAGAAAAAACACCCATCCACTGCAATGACACAGTCTGACTTTAAAACTCTCGAACAATGTTGTACCTGTAAGATTAGTTTCAGCAGTTTATGCAACTGGCTTCAACTTTGGAAATGTAATTGAGGAGGCAAAAAGAATTCAGAATTTTCATAGTCATTTTTAACTACAAAAATTGTTTAAAACACACAAACAAATCTCAAAAGGCCAAAGACTTATAGGCATTACAAAAGATGAAATGCCATCTATAGAAATATGCATTTTTACATTTCATATATGAAAATAATAATCTCTTAAGCAAATTTTTACATTTTTCAGAACGCATTAATTCTACTCCCCGTCATTTTTTATTGAAATCCCAACACGATTTTCTGTTAAATTCAGAAATTTAAATGAACTGAAAAGGGAGCTGAATTTTGTACAGCTCTAACATATACAAACAAAGTAATACTTGCGAGCCGAAACCAAGATTGCCTTCAAGCTCAATAAGAACAGCGAGCCCATCTGAGGATATAAGGACCGCACACGACTTATGTCAGGAAAAGAAAAAAAATAGGAGTCACTACACCCTGTCAAATTCTGTGTAGCTAGAGGGGGAAGTGACAATTCCAAGGCAGGTCGGGGAATTCGATGAAAAACCATCATAGTCTCGCAACTAAATGGGTTTGGGGCACACAGCTGGTGAAGTCTCCTCTCTTTCGGAACCCATCTATTTTCTCCATCTTTCATCGTGGCGGGACCTTTCCAAGAGCGAAAGGGGGAAAAAAAAAAAACGCAAGGAATGAGCTAATAAGCATTCTCAGTGGTCCCAAATCTGACGTGTAGAGAAAGGTCATTGCAGATATATTTACTTATAACAGCACAATGCATTATGGGGACGGCACTCGTAAAATGCAAAGAGCATATAATATAATTCTCAGCGTGAGGGAAGCGCTTCATATCTTTGACAGCTTTTGCATATGTGATTGCAATCGCGTATCCAGCACGTTGCCTCGTTCAATCAAAAGCCTTTAATTGAGCATGGACATTAAAGAGAGAAGCATCTGCGGGACGTCCCCACGGTCAGCATAGACCCCGAGACGAGTCTGCTATATTAAAGTGTAAATATTCGAACGGTGCCATTGCTCAAACAGCTTGTCTGAACCAGACCAAAAAGTCATTTGGTTTAATGCTTTAAGATGCAGACCCACCACAAGGGAAATTGTCTGGTGACAGCCACTATTGCTCTTAAAATGCTTCCCTGCCAAGAATCTTAAACCCATCACCTGCTATGAAAGCCTCCTAAGGGGAGCGTGCTGAGAATTTCGACCAGATGGATATCCGGCGCCAACCGAAGCACTTCGGATACAGGTCGAGTCGAGCGTTCCTTGAATGTTTTGTCAATGTCGACTACTTTGCCAAGTGAAACAGCAGCCCGGGCGATTGCCTCGCGTATCATGAATAAGTTATTGAGAGGTTTCCTTGGCGATAAGGTTCACTGACATCTTTTGGACTGTGCGATAGCTCATGCTAAACTGGAGGGGATGACGGATGGCGCTAGCCTTAGATAGCTTTGTCAGTGTCACAGGCCCCGTTCCCCGCTGGGTCCCGAGCATCCCGGACCGGGCGGCGCCGGGCACGGAAAGAAACACGTGGTTGGAGCGTCTGGAGAGACGCTAGTGACAAAAAAACAGCTCTCGATCTCCTAACTCAAATAACTACTTGCCTGCAACCCATATTTCTCCGTGACCTTAAAGGAAATGACAGCTCTCATCTGGGAGTTGGTGTCAGGTCAAAATACAATTGTTTTTCTCTTGCTACCCTTCTCCTTTACCAATGACAGAGAAAACGGATGACTGTCGGCAGGAATTCGGCATCTGTTTAATGACGGTCTGACTTTTCCTTTCAACGCTGGACCTGAGACTTCACTTGAAAGTAGACAAATGCGAAATGTGTGCAATTAAATGCCGATGACCGGTGCTGTGTAACGACCCACTGTCAGAAAGGGGCGAAACTGGACAAAGTTGCTATTTTAATTTCAAAGCATTTCCTCCTAAACCAGCTTTTTTTGGCTTTTTGGTCATGGAATTTTAAGGTCAAGTTCACCCTCTGCACAATTTTGCTATTACCAGGACTGATGAGAAACCAGGAATTTTTATTAAGAAAGTACATTTCGATTGAAACTGTTTATGTTATGTGCAGTTCTGCTCCATTTGTCCGAAAGCTACACTCTGTCAAGGTTACAGGAATGTGTCTTTCCCTATAGAGTAGCACGGATTATCAGAACATGTGGGATATCGCCTGGAAATGATGCATGGCCGTTTGGGCTCTGCTGCATGCGAAGGAGTCTAGACCTTTGTCCCAGAGCACAGAGGGGCGTCAAACCACCATTCTGCTGATCACTAGAGCTGAAAGCCTCCTGTGAAATGGCCATGTCAATGGTTTTCCAAATGCATATGACAGAAACCAGTCACGTCTGATAAGGTGACATCAAAATTGACCCTATTAGTACATGCTCTTGGTCTCGTTGAAGACAGTTCATCAGTGCACTTGTTTTAATGAACAAAACTAATTTCATAATCTTTCATTAAAATGAATGGGAATTGGCAAATAAAATAACCATTTACGCATTCTAATGTTTGCATTAATTTAAAGCAGTTTAATGTTTATTTAATGAAGGTAATTGCTGTAATAGTAAATACGTTCATGAAAGAGTGCATTACTATGCCCTGGTCAAGACGTAGGGCCAAATTGAATTATCTAAATAAATTGTTAAAGGCATAATGAAATAATTAAATATATACTTGCATAAATAAATGCCTATGTATAATTTATATATTTATTTGTGCATTTATTTATGTATTTACTTATTAAATTCATTCAATCATTTATTTCATCCGCATTTAATTTTCATTAATTAATAAATAAATACATTAATAAATAGATAAAATGCATGAAAAAATATATAAGTAAATAAATGAATTATTTTTGCATATTTATTTAATTATTTAATTTTTAATCATTTGGCCCCTAAAAAAGCCTCCTCAAAAATGGGATCTAACAGCAATTCCGTGGTCGACTGCAAACTCCGTTCTTGTGTGCAACATCTAATTTAGACAATGAAATCACTTACAGATTAAGAGAATCAGCTTCTGCCCATTTTTTTTTTCTGCTGAATATTATGTTTCTCCCAGAAATGCGACATTAAAGATGTAAAACGGGTTGCGAAAGCAATTAATTCAACACGCTGTGATTCTGATAAATGTCCATGTGCAGATGTACAGACATCAAAATATCACAATTATGTGCGTGTATATGAAAGCTATAAATAACGCGGGGTTACAATTAAACATTCTAACCAACTCGATCAGCAGATTTATTACGGCAATGTGTCAGTTAAATAGAGATACCGAGCGGCACACAGCTACAGCCTCATGATGAAAGTGGAACAAGCTCTCATAACAATAATGAAGTCATGATTTTATTACAGCCCAGGTCTGATAACACATTGACGTCCGAGTCTTAAGTAGTCGTTTCTAACCCTTAAGCATTTGGCTAATCATTAAAACCCCATACTTTTCACTACCTCGACATACATCTTTTCAAATGCTTTTCAATACAGTTTGTGCATGTTTTTTCCCCAGCGCAATGTTAAAAATAGAACTACTATTATTGACAAGCCAAGGGTGAGACATCCATTTAGATTTAATTAAACTATATCTATCAGGCGGATCAAAGTCGAGAAAATTCAATACGGAACGTATCCGAGGGGTCTTTCTTATTCACCCCTCTTCCTCTCCATCTCCTCTCCTAGCACTTATTTTCAGATTAGGGTCTCGGTTTTCTTTCAAACACTATGAATCTTGGGCCGAAAGTGTTTTTTTTTTTTTTTTATTCTTCTTTACCAATTTTCTCACACTTTGCAGGGTGCTTGAGGACCTTGACAGACACTTGGCAGGCTGAATGCCCCTTGCATCAAGGGTTCCTCTTTCATCTCCCATCCAACTATAGGCTTTGTTTTTTTTATTTCCTTCTTTGCTCTGAATCTTTCAGATAGCGAGCCGGTGTGGGCAGGCATGAATCAGCCTCTCGCATTGCGACTCGAGTTAATCATGAATAATTGGCCCAGGCTACTAGTGAGGCATATGCTAAGAATGAGTGACTAATTATGCCTTTGGCTACATGCTAGTGACCTCTCAGCCTGTTTGAGGAGTTGCAGCACGTTACTAATATGGGAGAGAGGTATAAACAAACAGGAATCCGGCTGTTTAGCTCCACTTGCCCAATTACAAGGATCCAATTAGAGAGCAGCATCCCAGAGCCAGTAACACAATTTATGACCAAGGCGGGGATTTTATCTGCGAAAGCTAAGCACACTAGTCGTAATCTCAACGGCCACGCCATCTTTAATTTGGTGTATGGACTATTCTAGGTCTTTTGCACACTGCGAACTCATTTGGACAAGAAAAAAAGAGTACTTAATTTATGACGCTGCCAGCTTTCACTGCGCTCCATCAACAGTAGCTCTTTTAGAACAATGTTAGAACAAGTCCTGTGTGAACAGCCTTTAAAATTAGCAAACAAAAATGAGCTCTTCTGATGTGAAACCAAAAGCCAAAACAGTACTTTTTAAAAATTCTAAATAATGAAAAATAGTGTATAATATATAGCATATATTTATATATAGTAAATAGTATATATATGCAAATTGGTTACTGCATTAATTAATAAAAAAAATATGTTTCCTAGCAATGCATCCTGCATGTAATCTTTCTCCAAAACTTCAATGTTACCAACATCCTTCAGAAAGACTGGGCAAAGAGCAGCTCCATCTAAAATTGGAGCGCCGTTGAGTGCCAGTTGCCAAACTCAGCGGGATGCTTTTAAGGCCCGAGGCTGGCACAATCATCTCAATTTTTTATTATTTTTATTTATTTATTTGTATTTTCAACTGCAGTCTGGACAAGAGCGTAGCAGTCTGCTAGTCAGTGCGCACCCAGACAAACTCTATCTGGTTCACTTTCACACTGGGCACAGACAGTGTTTTAAATACCGGCTCACGAGAGACTTTGTTTGTTGGCTAATTAGCTGAGAGCAAACTGGTTTTTCAGCCGGCATTGTTATAATTGCAGCCGGTCTATGCCGCTGACCTTTTTTTCAGCTGCATTTTCTGCATCTGCAGTTTTTATTGGTGCAAATTTTATGCAAGGACATGTTTTTTAATGTCTTGCTTGGTAATGTTGTTTGTGGATGTGTGTGTGTGCGTGCGCGCGCGTGCTGTATACCAGACGCACATTTGCAATTCAGGACCGACTGCTGCTTTTTCAGTGTTGTTTTTTTTTCCTTGGAGTTTTTCTTTGAAGATGTGAAATGATGATTTCTTCACTGACCGGTCCTTCATGACACCATCAAGGCTCACACTGTATGCATTTATGACCTTCAATCTTTGGCTTTAAAGAAAAATTCCATTTCCAAAGAGAAAGACACTGACGTAGCTCCTAGTCCTATGAACTATGCCACCTGCATCGTATTTCCTTTAAAACACAACACAAAAATGAATCTCGTAAAAATGAAATGGAAATAAAAATGTGAGACTGGTGGCTTTTAATCTAGGGATTCATTCCATTGTATGTATCCATACATCCATCCATATTTCACAAAAAAATACTCAGACTTTAGTAGTTTTGCTTGAACATAACCAGCTTAATACTATAATACAATGGGGAAAAGAAACAGCAACGACATTCTGTTACATTTTTGGATCATTCCTAGAGTCACCTGTATTAAAATCATCTTTTTGATTCCTGTTGTAGAGTGGAGTCCTATTGCTCACTTCAGTTGTTTCGGATGCTGCCTATGTAGGGAGCAGTAAGGGATGTGGAAAATAGCTAACGACTCTGAACAGCTCATAAGAGACTGAAGGAAATCTAATAAACCATCTTTGACGGACAAACAGCCTTTGAATGGGTTTCCAAGACAAAGACAGAAAGTCGAGGTCACGGCAGCAGGTGTCACCTGTACTAAAAGGATGGTGTTGAAAACCGCCCTTAACGAAACAGGCCTTTTCAAAGGGCCAAATAGGAACAGTGCTTATACAGCAAAAGTGCTGCTAGATGGAGTGTAAAGTGCACACATTTTCCATGACGCCACAGTAATGAGGTTTTATATTGGTCTGGCACCTAACTCGCATCCCACCAGCCCCTCTTTTATATCTTCTGCTGCTTCTCCATACTGCTCCATCTCTGTCCGTTTTCTCTGTTCATCTCTACACCCAAAACAGACCTTCTGAACACTCCAAAATACATTTATGTTTAATCACAAACAGCTCATCACTCTGAAATTAATGCACAAAGACCATGCTTCAATTGGTATTCTTAACTGGTAATGATTTTTTGGGGGGTTGCTAAGGCTGCATTTATTATATCAAAAATACAGTAATTTAGTTGATAAAGAAAATACAGTGTGCTCTTTCAGTTTAGACCAGCCTTAACTAGCTGAAAGTTGTTCGTTTTTTTCCAAATATGAGAAAATCTCAATAGCCGTTCTCGTTTAATAACATGACATCATTACTATATGACATTATTCTTCTGCTTTTCGTAAATCAAGAGTCAAAACTCAAATCGATAGCGCGGCACCGGGTAGATTAAATTAAGCATGGCACAAATTGATTCGCTCATTTCATTTGGTTTCAGAAACTCTGCCAGAATGCCGTCCACCTGGAAAACTCGCTCAGCATTCCTCCCCTCTTGACCAAACTGTAGACTCGCATGCGTTCGGGCTCACAGCTGTATTTTTATGACATTATCTGTGGTGGGGAAAAAAAAAAGCACTAATCGCTGCAAGTGAGCAAATTTTTGCTGAAACATGATGAAGTGTTGCCTTAAGTATTAATAAAGTGTAGGTAAGTCATGCACATTAATCACTGTCTCTGTGCAACGGTGTTCCTCAAGGGTCCGTCCTCTGAATCTCGGAATTTGTCCGATTCTCTAACGGGTCCTGATGAAACGCAGACTGTATTACCCGCACACATGCAAATTAATAAATAAAATAAAAATGAAAAGCGAGGACTCTAAAGCCCACCAATACTTTATCATGGTCACGGTGGCCGTCAGACAACTGGCTCCTCGGGAGCGCACCTCACCGCCGGCCAATAAAGAAAGCCGACATGGTGCAGATTACCAAATGATGCTCCAGCATACATAATGGAGATCATGGAACATCTCAAATGCACAGTTTCTCTCTGCACACTAATTAAATCAATGGAGAGACCTGGTAGTGAGAGAGAGAGAGAGATTGGTTGGTGAAATAATGAAGCGCTTTAAAAATGATCTGTGCTACTGTGGGGCCCGCCGGCCCAGACAGACTTGAGTCGAGGAGGGATATGCAATATGCAACCAAATAGGCGAGGTATATTAATCTTGGCATGCCTCTGAGCTCCGGCTAAATGAGATGGTCCCTGCGCAACTGCCTCAAATTTTTAATTTTTTTTTTTTTCCCCCACCCTCTTTTTTTTTCCATAGATTGGTGTCCGTAGTCCTCATTGATTTAATGTTTAAAGCTCCCTTCCTCCCTGTACCTGGTTTGGAATTACAATGGAGTCTGACAAAGCAAACTGATGAAACACTGTATCTTCACAAGAGGCATCGGCATGAAGCATGGAGACGGATACCGATGCAAATACATATTCTTTACAGCCGCTTGGCATCTCGGCGCACCGCCTGAGGGGAAACCAACACATGCTGGATACAGACGGCCAGGTTTACTGTCATAAGAGTCATCTAGAAGCTTTAGGATTACATCAAACCTCAATTTCCGCTGTCTTTTGTCAAGAAAGCCGTGTTTAATGAGCGAGGATTCTCTTTTCGGGCAGCTTCCGTTATTATTTCTGCGTGTACGGCGATGATTGAACATGACCGGGTTTGTAAAGATTACTTGAGCTTTAAAAGCAAAGAGTATCTTTGATGTGCGCAGTATTTCTGATGGCTCTCACAACTGTTTTTTTTTTTTTTTTCCGGAGCACAAAATAAATATTTTATATTTGGCAAAGTTGCTGTGCTGTAGCGCATAAAGTAGCACTGACAAGCGTTTTTGTTTGGTGGGGAATGAAGTCGAATGTCGCTTCATCAGAGGCGATCTTATCGCATCACAAGAGACCTCGTACTAATATTTGATTTCTTCCAGCTGCCCAACAAAGCTGGTTATGACTACGCATATGCATACATCATCTCACATGACTTGATTAAACAATTACATTGCTTGGCGTTGAATTTTAAAAACTAGTAGTAGAAAAAAAAGCTAAACAAAAAAAAAATCGCTACAATGTGCTTTCCTCCATGGAAATTAAAGATTGTCATTTCAGTTTCTAGTATAATGAACAATTTGGTCCGGCCGTTGAATTAAATCTGCCTAGGACCCCAGGGTGTAGCCGTTTATAATGTATGACCAAACAAAAGCATAAGACGCAAATAAAATATGACTGAACATTTGCACAGAATATAAAGAAAGGTAGCAAGCAAGCCTTGTAGTAAGCTAAAAAAAAAAGCTATGAAAAAATCTAGCTGTATGAATGTCTCAATCTGTCTCGACTTTTATGAATTAAATATACATTATATATAAAACACTTTTAAACTTTGAAAGTAGATTTCGTAGAAATCTAGATTTCTAATCAGGCATTGAATGCAGTATCAATTCAAAGTTATTATCACATATTTTTTTTTATCCTAAATTCTCATTAGTGCACTCCATCTATATTTTACTTTTGAGTTTTAAATGTGATTTATATTACTGCAATATTTCTTTTTTTACCGTTTTACAGTAAAAAACAAAAAATGTAATACAAATTTTCAGGAAATACAGTTCAATAATAATAAGTACTTTATTTGGTTGTAAAATATGTTTTAATTATCATAAATAATTTATACATGGAAAATCATATAGATTTAGTGATGAAATACATCCAACAAAGCATCCAACATTGTTTTTGACAACAATGAAAAAAAATCTACCGAAATCCATCTGCATATCAAACGAAGTCAATTCAAGCTAGTTCTTGTGAAAATGCATATAAATAGTACGCCAAACGCTCCGCGTGTGTGTGGCATGCAAATGACACGCAGCTTTCTCGAAATTTGTCGGCATGCATGTGATACGCGACATTTGATACAACCCTAATCCCACCCATTACGAGTCCATTTTTGCATATCGATACCAAGAGTTTAACGTGTTTTTATTAGGTGTACTATTTATACACCCTTTCATGAAATCAGGTTCTCAGTCTAGTCCCAAAAAATCTGCACCTAATCCTGAGTGTACGAGAGGCGTATTATAGCTTGGCATGTCTCTGAACAGGGTCAGAGCAAACAAACCTCTGCTGTACCGCCGCAGAGACAAACACTTGTGACGTGCTGTTATTGACTCTGGCTTACTTATATGTTTTTCCTTTCCTGCTAAAAGGTTGAGTGAGGTACTTGCCGATGATAAGACAAGTAGTATATCACAAAGATTTATTAAATCCATCTTCCCCCAGAGAGAGAACAAACACAATGTGTACTATTTACCAGAGATACTCAAAGAGCAAAGATGAACGATGCGGGAAAGAGCTTCCTCTCAGGTAAAAGGCAGATAGTATCGTGAACAGAGCAGGGCATTGTAATCAAAACTATCTGACCTCTATCTGTAGCAGAGTACACAGGAGGGCCCGGTCCGATGGGACGTATGTGTTGAAAAGAGGACATCAGTCATATGGGTCGGTCCGACCTAACGGCTTATCCGTACAGCAAGGTTATATGAATACAGCCTCAAAAGACTGAGCGTCCGCGAGAAAAGCGGTAGAGGTCGAGGTGGATTAGGAAGGATCCGACCCCTGCGCGCAGCTTAGACGAATCTCTCTGATCTATTGTTCAAAACGCCTGCTGTTCGCTTTGTGACAGCCTCTATTTGAAACCTATCTGCACCGGTGCCGCAGCATAAAACAATGGGGCAATTTGTTTTACCTTATCTCGCAAATGAGCGATGCACCTTCGAGTGACAGCATCTTTATGCCGTGTCGTAGCGTTGCCGCAAAGCGGAACATTAATACACAAAGCTAATTGATGGCAATTGTAAGTAGGTGCACGGCACAGTGATATTGGAGAGGCTTTGAAAATTGTCACAGGAGAGGGTTTGTATGGGGCTGATGATTGTGTGGGAAATAATAGCTGGCTCGGGGTCTCCGCTGTTTCTAGGTGTTGTCGGAAATTGAAAACTGCTGAGGCATTTCAACATCAACTCCTCATATTATGGTGCGGATTTTTGCGTTGTTTTCTCCACGTAGCATTATTCTGCGTCGAGGATCTTTACGCAAATGCTAGACTACCATATGAAATTGGTTAGTACTGGACATATGATGAATAAACCAGATTCATAGAAATAAAACGAACATATGTATATAAAGTTGCTATTACAGAATTTCTCACAATTTTTTTTTTATTTAGTCATGTAAACAAGCTTCTTGTGTGTGTGTGTGTGTGTGTGTGTGTGTGTATATATATATATATATATATATATATATATATATGTATATATATATATATATATATATATATATATATATATATATATATATATATTATATACACACACACACAGGGAAGCTTTGCTATATAATTATTTATATATATTTTTATGTTCACAGTTGTCACAATTTGGCAGAAAAATTGTGAAATATAAACTCATTAAAATAAAAAAAAATTAAATAGAATATCACTTTTATAAGTGAAAAATTAAACGCATTGCTGTTTTTCTTTTAGTACAGCAAATACATAGAATTCATTCAAATACATTTATAATCACTTAATTTAGTTGTTTTACAATTACTTTTCACAATTTTTACACAATTTTGTAACTTTCTTTTGATTTTGCAATGAAATAAGTCCCATACATTTTTTTTTATACGATTCAACCGTGAGCATCCAAGAATATAGAAATCTACCCAAATCCATCTGACTGCTGATTAAATATCAAACTATGTCTATTCAGACCCAGAAAATCTGATAAACTGCTTACAATACATAATTAGCGATAATTAGCAATGTCGGAAAGCATAATTTAGGACTCCGCTGATTTAGAGTTCGCAATTAACTGTTCTTAATTAAACTTGATGGTGAATGGCATCAGTGGGTTTATAATACAAGATGCTTGTGGCTTAATAAAGTCAGTAAAGCACTGTGGCCTGCTTATACTGTGGCCGACACTTAATTTTCCTTAACTAATACAGAGCTTAGTATCATGACAAGGTGGTGTTGCACCGCCGAAAATACTGCACAGAACCTTCCCTGGCTTCCCGAACCCTCACAAAAGAGGACACGCAAGCTGTCATAGTGATGAGCCGCCCTTGAAAGCTGTTCACATCATAGTGCACCTGTCACACTGGTCTCATGTACGTGACGGCGGAGCTCAGAGCAGATAAAAAACAGCTGTCTGGATCGGCGTCCCGATTGTGTTCACAGCACAGGCCCGGATGAGGAGGTCAGACCCAACGAGGGCTTATTAAGGTCAGCTGTCACAGTCCGTGTTTACCCGTCCGATTCAGTGCAAGTGGGATGCTGGTTTGTTATCTGGACGTTTGAGGATTGGGACATGGTCAGGAATGAATGAACTTTAAGAGGAGAAGTTGATTCAGCTGTCATCTGTCATTTCTTCATGACGAGGAAAGTCCAACCGCTCCCATCAGCTTTTAGTAAAATTAAACTCACTCAATGAGTGATCTATATAATCCAAGATGAAATGATTTTGGGGGGGAAAAAATATTGGCTTATTAATCAGCTGACAGTAAAAAAAAAAAAAAAAAAAGAAAACTATTCTACTAATGCACAAATTATATCAATAATAATATGTCTGAGACAATAACAGAACATATAAATGTAAAAAATGTAAAAGAAAACATAACATTCATTCTACAACTGTAAATGTGATTGGGGGGAGAAAGGGTGAATTCTGACAAATAAATAATAAAAAAACTGATGTATGGAAGATAGTTCCCAACACAGAATCCTAGAAACAAATTTCTTTAGAACGGCAAGAAAAAAATACAGAATTGTGAGATACAAACTCAAAAAAGCGAGTTAAAAAGTCAGAATTTAAAAAGTTAGAGTTAAAAAGTCAAACACAATTATGGGAAAAAACAGAACTGTGAATTATGCACTCAGAAATCCATGAAAAAGGTCCGAATTTTTAGATAAAAAGTCACAATAATTGTTATCTTTCCCATGGTGGAAACAAGCTTTCATACTGATGCACTAAAGCAAACATAACAGGGAAAATTATAACGAGGAAATAATGATGGGAGAAATAAAAGATGAAATGGTTACCAAGGTTACGATGGAGGTCAAGGTTCAGATGACGAGTTCAAAAAAACTGGGAAACCACAACGGCAGATGCTCTGTCGTCTCTGAAGGAAACAAAAGTACAGGGAAAATGAATGAATGAGCCGTTGTCCAGGCCAAAGACAGCTTTATGAAAGCACAGTCCAGAAGGAGCAGGCCTACAACTGAGATTAGATGTCATTAGCACAGCAAGATAACAAACAAACATTGTCAACAATAGGTCAGTTAGGGAGGGAAGTGCTCTGTGCTTAAACGGGAAAGCGGCCTCATTAGCTGAACACTACATTTAAATTGGCTGCTTTATGAACACAAGCGCTCCGGTCAATTTATGCACGTTTCCGGCTTTTGTCCTTCCCGTGCTACATATGCTCCGCTAGCCGATTATAAATTACCTTTGAGATTTACTGTAAGAAACGACTCTTTGTTTTTCATTTTAAACCCACTGAGAACATTAAAAGTTACTTATCGCACAGATAAGCCCGAATTTTTCCTGCGCCTTTTTTCCCCCCACAATGCTCAAACATAATGAAATTAACATAAACTACGTTCAAGTCTAATCAGAAATTGCTCCTCCAACGGGGAATACGCTGCTTGATGTAATTATTGCACTCGCCTGGAATGTTTTGGGCTTGCGATTATTTGCCGTTTTAATGTGTTTTTAATTGTAGCTGTGTTCTTATCTTCCCATGTAGATTAGCATCAAGCCATTCATTTGCAACCGTGACGGAAACAACAACCCGACCTCATGTTAACGGCGCAGCTAGCCCACCTCCCGGACACGGTCAGGCCTTTCATTCCAGAGCCGGCATGGAGCCGCATGCTAATGACCACTTGCGGCAGCTAAAATACGATTAGCCTGAGCGCCGCTTTTACGTCTAGCGGTCCTGAAGCACACGGAAACTGCGAAACAACAATAAAACGAGACGAGACTGCTAGCTGGCATTTTTTCACATGCCATTTTGTCACCAGTGAAAAGCCATCAGCAAAATGAGATAGTGTTTACAGGGCAAGCTGGATGAAAAACTGCTCCAGTAATGTCTCCCGTTCAGCGGACTGTAAGTGTTCCTCGGCGAGATGCGGAGAAGCTTTAATGGGAAGAAAAAAGACGAATGCACTCGCCATAATTACAACGGTTTCGGTGTGCGTAATTGTGATGGTTTCTTACACCCAGACAGAAGTGCTAACAAAAGCAGCCTATTGTTCTTGCCCCTTCAACAAAAATCCCCCCTCGTCTAATGATTCGGGAATCTCATTTTCGCGCACCTAATGATTGTGAACAGAAAAGGTTCTGCACGATAATCGCCGTAAATAAGCACGGAAACAATCGTGATGAGGGAATTATCCCATGTGCTCGGATCCGACGACTAAAACATAAGCAAAAGCGAGATTAGCAGGTGTCCTTGAGATAGTTTTCCACCTCGCAGCAACTGGGAAAATAAAAGATCAGCAGAGTACACGGAATTAAAGCAATAAGGAAATGCGTTTCGTGCTTCCCTCGCGTAAGAACTGCTGAATCATCCTGCCTACTGCTATTCATTTCATTACCGCAACAGCGCTCATTAGAATCAAATGCGTGCATACAGTAATTTAAGAAGCGCCATAAAGGTGGTTAGAAAGCATGAAAGTGAAAGCACGGTGCTTATGGTGAGCGTCCTCCCTCCAGCGAGATCCTCTTCAACGGTGTATATGTTCAAATTACTCTCCCACTTACCCTCCGACCAATCTCCGAGATTGTATTAGGGTGACTTTTACAAACACGGACTCCGGATCAGAGAAGACATGAACATTCATCAGCACGGGCCTTTCACATGACGTCACGTGAGGAGCTCATTTTAGCCCGTGCAGTTTCTCAAGTACAAGAGCACACGGGGCGCAATTACCCGTCCTTTGGGAAATACACTCTGAATAGCTCATCAATACTTGTTACTTCTGTACGACACCGAAGCTAGATTTATTCATTCCTTCCCTAAACTCCCCCGGATGTGCACTTTGAACACAGCCGTTGTGGAGAAGCGCTGGATAATTAAGCATGTTTGCTAGGTTTATCTCCGTGGTTTGACGGTGCGTGCCTCTCTTTTACCCAGAAGTGCTTGACTTTTACGAAGAGCGTTATAGGTGTTTTAGCAGAAGGGGCCATAAAAAATGGGGCCAGAGGGGGGTAGATCTTCTCAATGGCGTGACTTGACTCAGAGAACGCAAAACGCCTTGGGGAGGGACAGCACGATCTCTAGGTCAAGATGGCAAGGGATGCCCCATCTTGACTGAACATGTGTCTGTCACTGAGGTGAATCTCAAAGTGTCAGGGGTTTGGCTTTTAAAAGTTGTCAGCATGCTGAATGTGGCCGTCAAGAGGAGAGCGACCTTTCAAATCCTGCTGAAATGGACCAATACAGAAATAGAAACAATAGTTGGGATCCATAAGTATAACAGTAAAAATAAACCAGTTGTGAGGTTGTTAATCAATGCTTTTTCCTTTTTCTGAACACAAATAAGTATTCTTGTAGCTTCCTAAAATTACGGTTGAAACACTGATGTCAGATGGACTATTTTAACAATGTCCTTACTACCTTTGTAGGTCAGAAAGCTAATTGAATTTTTTCCAAAGATGAACAAAGGTCTTACAGGTTTTGAATGACATGAGGGTGAATATTTAACAGCCTGTCCTCCAACAAGAAACGACCATATAGATTGTTTGTACAAGTACAAGTTTGTACAAGCAGCGTAAAATATATATCGACAGCGTTGTGTTGCTTCTGTCAACATGAAATGACGTATGACTACTGTCATTACCGATTAAAATGTGTGTTTTGTTTAAATGCAGTGTGTGAACATTTTACACCAATCTTACATATTTTGATGGGTGTAATTCGTATGAAGGAACACACCTAACCCACAAAAATCCTGCAAAATCGTAAATTATAGCGCACTTAGACTTTATGAGAATGTGCGCTCTCAGGTTTTGGACCCACGCGTCTCATTGAATAATGTGATGCTTTACAGACTGAACTACACGAGGCCTGAATTACGCTGCAGATAAAATAGTTCAAAACAGTGTAAGGGCAGCGAGTCACTCTGATTTGTCATATTTCAGGGATTTGTGCAAATTACCTATACAGGTATACAGGTTGGAAGACATGCTGAAGAAATAAAGGTGATTGGATAAAGTGGACAGCAACCAATAAGATTTCTTAAATCAGCTCTTAAGAAGCTTGAACCATCCCGACTAGCATTGTACCAGAACATTTCAGCAGTGGAGTCTTTAAAATGAACTGACAAGTCCACTTGAGTTTATATTCTGGGCAAAAGGACTTCTGTTTTAGTCCCACAATGACCATAGATGTTAGAAAGCAATTGTGTTTTAACTCAACCAGTACCGAGTACACAATAATATGGCTTAGCTGTCCGCTCAGAGCAACTGCAGCACTCCACGAGCGCCATATAGAAAGCAATTCCCGAACAATAGTAGCGCCATAAAAGACGGATTTTGAAGCTCTGTCGATATTCCTGCTCTTTTGGAGGAAGTACTGTCACTTTTAGAAGGATATAAAAGAGCCCTTAAATCCTAAAGCCATGTGAGTGGGGATTTGAAGTGATGTGGCTTCACGTTTGTCGCTGGGGGGGATGGAGCGACCTGTCACTTAGGACTGCCACTTCAGGTCATGCTCTTACTTCTTGTGTTCTTGAGAAGACAAACGCTTTGCCTAAAAGCCATTTGATGTTTTTTTTTTTCCTCACTATCTCCCTTTTTCACACAAACACGATGGAGCTTATTGCTAAAGACCAGCATGCAGATATTGTGAAGAATAGACTCAAAATGCTTCTCCTACAACCAGATAGTCTCCATTGTCTCTATCAGATGCTCGTCATATAGAGCGAAGCATCGCGCCTTGTATCTGACAGACACATTTTCCTAATAATATCAAGAATGTTTTTAATATGGTAACTAGGTTTTTTGGTTTTCTGAAGAAAATGTGAGAGTTGTATGTGTTGAGGTGTGAATGTTGCTGTCAGTCGCTCCTAAAGTAATTATCGTTTTTTTGAATATTGTAAATCTCATAACTAGCTAGTGGTTTATTAAAGAACTGTACCCAACAATGCAATATTAGATATGATAAATGGCTCTGGAATCCAATGGGTCTTCTATGGCATTACTATACTTTCAACAAGGTACCATGGTAATTATCACAATTATTCTTTTATATAATTGTATTTTAATTTAATTTAATATTTTCATTTCATTCTGAACCAACTAATATACAAAATGTAAAGAAAGCCTAACCTGCACAAATTCCTATCCCTAAACAAAACAAATAGAATGTTTCCTACAAATTAAAAAAGAATAAAAAATCCTGAGGAAATTCTGTTTTACTCTGCCACCGATCGACAGATATTGTCTTAATCGTCCAGGCTCAGAGATGCCAACTACATTAAAAAAAATCAGCATGTGTCAGCAGTGCCCTCTGACCCCAGAAGAAAGTTAAAATCCTTCCCAAACAGCTGCAGTTTGGGGTTTGATCAGGGCTCAAAGCATCACACCTTGTCACAAGAACACAGTGCTCAGCGTGTATAAGAGAGGACAGGCGGGCTATGAATTTGAGATAGAGGTGGCATGATTTGCTGCACTCCACACTGTTAGAGTCCCATCAGCCTCCTGTACATTATTAATGGAGCGCCAAGGTAATGCAAGGTTGTCTTAGGGGTTTTTTAATCATGTAAAAATTGCCCTGACAGCATGGCATCCATTTTCTAAATGAGAACCGGTTAGCTTAAGAGCCTAGGTCACCGCTCGCGGATTGCGTCGGAGTAGGTGCTCAAATTTGTTTTTCAAGGAAAAGACAAGAACTGAGCTGATTCTGATGAATGGACTCTCTGTGTAGCAGCTCACTGAAATAATGTTGACGTTAAAGTGGGCAGCAGGTAATGCTGAATTGCGGCTCTCCCGTGTTTGGTGTTTTGTTTCTACATGGCTATCACTGACAGCATTCTCATGTTTCAGAGGATGCCTCACATTCTCTGAGAACTGCCAACATGTGTGCCTGGAGGCCTGAAGGCAGGCAATTTTAGCACTGCGCTCAGAATCAATACTCTATCTCACTGTCAGAGTGCAGCGCACCAATCCTTCAAGTCCCCCGTTATTTATATTGTTTTAGCCCCACAGTCGCAAAAAAGGCACTGATGATGAACGCTGTTCCTCTCTTGCCCTCTCTCCGTAAGTGAAAGAGCACAGGAGGGGAGTTAAAGGTTGGTGGAGGCATTATAGTGTAATGCCCCTGAAAGTGCTGTTTCCCACAATGCCCAGCGTGTGCGAATTCATTTTCTTTTCTTGTGTTTTTTTTGGAGTTTTTTTTATGTTCTCAGCTGCAGGTCACGGGTTCCTGACAGCGTGCTTTCTAAACGTACATTTAGCTCAGCTGCGGGCTATATGCCTCTTAAATTTGCTTTTAATCGTTTTCAGCCATTATCGTCATCACTGCAGCATCTCCTGTCAAGCAATCCTGGCATTACCGCATAAGTGTTTTGAAAGGACAATTACACAAAATCTGTTGTTATACACTTAGACATGGAGTGGCTGACCTTTTCTAACATGGAGGTTTTAGCAATTGACCTTTTGCAATCTTTACCTCTAAGAAGGCAACAGATATCCTTTTTCTTTATGTAACTGCAATTGACACAAGTAAAAGTAACGGTGTTTCAGTATATGAATAAGTCTGAAAAATCTGAAAAGTGCAAGCTGATTTTATTCGAAGGAAATATTTAGTGAAAGATATCGTGAGATAAATTAGAAAGTAAGCGAGTCCATCGCAAAAAAATGTTAAAAATACAATTACATATTGCGAGTTTACACTCTTTTTTTGATAGAACTCATGTTGCCATTGAAACGCAGTGCACTTATCTGTGCTGTCTGAGAGATGCACATAAAGCACGGAGTTGAACAGAGTTGTTTTTGCCAATTTATAGGACTTGAATGGTTAAGTGCAAACACTTGTATGTGTCAAAATCCCCGTATTTGTAGGTATCATCATAAACACAGTAATTTAGGTCTTGTAGAAAGTATCATACATTGGATAAACACAGTGACAGCATCTTAGTCTGTCATTCATGTTAATAAAAGAACAAGTGTGAAAATTTCTCATTGCTCTTAACTAAATATGTTTTTTTACTTAAAAAGAAGAAATATATATTTAAAACAAGTGCATTGTTGACTTTATAAAGTAAACACTTGTTATATGTTTATTTAACTAAATATTACTCTTTTTTTACTTAAAAAAGAAGAAATTTATATATTTATGAAATTAATCAACAGTGAATATATTTGCCTTATTTAAGTGCATTGTAATATTTTTGTAATAGAAGATTCCATCTTAAACATATTTAAATGTTCTTCAAACTAAAAAAAGTAAATTTTCTTTATAGAATTGTTCACTAAAAGGTTCTTAGGGGAACTTCAATGTGGTTCTTCAATGTCATCACTGTGAAAAATACTAGTACAGATCCTCAGAAAAAAATACTAATCCAGTTATTTATGATGATTGACACATGTGCCACATGTGTAGTACACAGGTATTAGGTTGAAAATAACTATGATTTTTCTTCTAAATCACTCAAAACAACAATACAAGGTCAGGCTAGGTTTCAGTAATGATCTCTCCGTTCCAAAGACAGAAGGACATCAAGTCCAGATCACGAGGGACTCCAGCAGATGCTCCGCCTCAAAACAGTCCCAGCCAGTTCCATGACATCAGCTCAGCCTGCCTCTCTGCGAGCGGCTGAAGGAGGAACAAATGAATAATAAATAGAGAAAAGAAGGAATAAATAAATAAAAACAAAGCACCTCTGCTCATCTTTGAAGTAAGGTACAGCTCAAGGCGGTAGCCAAAAATATCTGGGGAGAGTGAGAGAGAAAGGGGGGATATACACGTGTCAAGGGCTGTTAAGACACAGCGCTCCAGCGGCTGAGGATGGAAGAACTACACGCCCTCACTGGTGCAAAGCTCTTAGCTCAAAACTGACGATACACTGATGGCCTGCATCGCTTTCTGAAAACACAGCGAATACTTAGATTATGGGCGGATTTGGTGGATGGGGCTTTCGCAGCTGTGTGCTCTGCGCGGCGAAGCGATGCTCGCGATTTGGCAGACTGTTGCGCCAAATCGTTTGGGTGAAGCTGTGTTGCTGACTGCTAGGGTTGTTTGGCATCATCCATATGCAAACTTAACCGATGAGTGTAAAAATGTGCATACGGAGTCAAGCACACCGGTCTGTGATGTGTGAATGGGTTCGGAAAAACAGCACATCTACAAGCCTCATTTAAACATGGGGCTTATGCTGTATAGGTTTTCCAGACGTACTCCAGTGAATCTCACAAAAACACGCCCCCTGATTCCTTGAAATCTCTAATGAGTTAATAAATAATTCATATTTATTTTAAACAAAGCGTGCTGCATTTATACCATGCTGAATGAATACATTAAGACAACCATTAATCGAGTCCCATTATCGAATCCCAAGCAGTTTCATGTTGATGTCTTTTAGCGTTGGTCTGAATGAAAATGCAAATTCTTTCTTTGCCACTAGGGGCCACTTTTAGAACAGTTTTCCCTGTAACGCCGTACACAAAACAGCATTGCGATCACGAACACTTCTTTATCAGGCATTACAGGCATGATAAAATAAAAATAAGATCATTGGATAAATGAATCGCTGAGCGAATCGTTTGGTAGTCGTTGAGCAAGAGAGGTAAAAAATAGATGCATATTATAAAATGCACATCATAGTTTTTTGGCCTGGCATGCAATATCAACCTGTTGTTCGGGACTCCCAAAATCAAAATATGAACCTTTCATTATCCATAATAGGGGCACTTTAATAATATAAACAGTATTTAGTAGTAGTATTAGTACGTTCTTGACCAGTTCTGTGGGATTTACCCAGTTCCAAATGTGATGACAATCACCTTTTCTCCATCATCTCCATTATCAAAGGCTGGTGAATATTTCATGTTTGAGATTTTTTGGTGGGGGGTATAACATTGTTTTGTGTCAAATTACAAACTGCAAGATAAATTGTTTGCTTCTGCGTAAGGCAAAAAACGGGAGCTATAATGTCTGATTGTCAGAATTAGCAGTGACAGCTGTAGAAAGACAGAACGGTTTGTCTCGTGGTTTGAGGCATTTAAAAAGAAACTTCTATGATAATTGGGCACGGGGAAGAAAAGCGAAAATGATACTCATGAGTTCACATGTCCTTTGACAGTCTATCAAGCAAGCACACACCCTCACTAATGATGTCTTGCCAACCATGATAGCTCTTGTTAGACGCGGAGAAACATCACACGCTAGACCTTTCCTGCAGTAATAGATGTTCTACCCAAAGAACGGTTACTATTTCACAGTCTCTGAGATGTAAAATTCCATCCCTGGAAATTTCCGAACCCACTTCTGATGTTTCTTGATGAGATATCCGTGTCCCCTCACAAGAACAAAAGACGCATAGCAAACCCGATATTACTGGACAGCGTTTGAGGAATCAGATAGCAACAGCAGCAGCATTCTGTTCCACGTATGAAATCACTATGATACGGGTAAACATATTGTCATCTTCCTTCTGCTCTAAAACTCGTCAACACCCTCCCCCCACAATAGACCTGTCCATCAAATCAAAGGCAAGAAAAAGCCTTCATTCTACGGCTGCTGTCACATAGCAACGAGACAGCCTTTGTGTGTTCTCAGACGCAATTACTGAGGCGTCGTACCACAATTTGTTTCACACATACGGACACCCACATACACAAACACAATTCCAGCGCAAGTTTATATTTTATGTATGAATGTATATTGATTGCTCTAACAAACCAGCCCCCAAAAAAAAAATGCCGTGTTGAGGAGTGCAACACAAACAAATACAGTTTTCTCAATGCATGCTAAAAGTCAGAAGTCATTTAACAGACGGTTTAACTAAAGCAACATAGACTACATTTAATACTAAAGGCTGAGTGGATCAATCTTTCAACCTACTGGTTAGCAGTCCTACACTTTATGGTTAACGGCCTTTACTCCACATTCTAGCTCTGTTCCCAAATTGAATCAGCTGCCTGACTGGTTATATTCTGCTGTGATTGGTTCATGTGAAAAATCCCACCTTATTTGTTGTGTGTGTTCTGCGTTGCTCATGGAACAATATTATGGTCTTAATGGAAAAAACAACTTACATACTTAGATATAACCACTATGTTATGTCAAAAAGACTTAAAATGGTATGAAAAACTATTTTGATAATTTTTTCTGTGCCTGTGTCTAATATTCACAGATCTTTGATGACCGAAAGAAAACAAAAGTGATTAAAAAGAATAGTTTAAGAAGAAGAAGAATTTCACAGATATATATATATTAATAATAAATAAATGAATAAATAAATCGTTACTAAGTTTGATATCACTTTGATAATCATACTTGGCTTAATAAAACAGAATACTGGTTACATTATTAAAGTACAAACATAAAATAGGTTAATTTATATATTAATCAATATTTTCTTACATATTTAAATACAAAAATACACATTTAAACAAAAAATATGTTAAAAGTTTATGTTTTTTAGCTCTCCAAAGTTACCAACAAGTGTCACCATATTCTCAAATGAATCGCTTAAAAGCATTCCATGAAAGTTAGGATAACTTCATATTTCACGCAGCAGATAGCAAGGTTTAAGAGCTTATACAATATGTGTGCATATGGATGAATGGATGTTTTTTTTTCTCTCCACCCAGATGACATTCAACAAACAAGTCATTTTATTTCAAAGCCTCAGCCAAGCTCTGTCATAAAACACACAGAGGAACTTTTGACCTGTTGTGTTTATCAGGGTTGAGATGCACTCAAGGTTGTAGACTCAAAACACCTCAATTACTGCAGACCATCTTCGGTCACATATGTGAGGTTCTGTGAATGCTCTGGGAATGAATATGTATGGAAGAGGTCAATTTAAATCTGTGTGTTTATGTGCACTCAGCATCTATGAGCTCACATCATGAAAAGGTCATTTCACGTTCATTTCTTTGAAGTCAGGAGCTGTTTGTGTCTCTTTAAATGTGGCTCAACTCACAGAAAAAAAAAAAAAACACTATCCATTCAAGGGACGAAAAAGAACTCTTTTCAGTCTAATACGAGGGGTTTGGACCATTTACATGACAGAGGTTGTCCTTTGCGTAGAAGTGGTAATTGTGTCCTGCGGGGAGAGGGGAAAGGGGAGAGCTGGTCATTATGGGTACAAAAACCTGTCAGGGAAAACACACACACACACACGCATTGCTGTTCGATAGATGGTCTCCACAGAGATATTTAGCTTTATTTCTGCCTGGTAAAGGTTGACTACACCATTTTAAAATATCATACACCGCAATTCCCTGAAAACTACACCAGCACCTTCTGAAAAATTAATCACTAAACATTTAGGAATCAGACCTCTTTGAAAAACTTGTAATATTTAATTTGCCATATTGCCATTCGGGTTGTTGAGGCATAACGTGAAAAATCACAAAGCAAACGGAGAAAATGTCAAGCCACAAGAGCTCTTTCGGTAAAAGAAATGAGTCATGCTTCAGTCTAGGTAACAAAACAAGACCATTTGAATCTTTAAAACTCAGCGCGATGACCTTAGAAGCTTATACTTCTGAGCACATTTAAGTTTCAACAGTCTGGACAGCTCAGGAGAACATGTGGACCGGAGTTAATCCAGTTTTCCAGCGGCCTGCAGACCCGAGAGACAAAGTGCCAAAGTTAACTTATCAAAGTTAGCTCAGGTCAAATCCCCCTCCATCTATTCCACTTAAAGATACTAATCTCCACACCTCGGCACTGATTAACGGTTGCCATCGTGCCGTTTGCATTACAATCAAATGAGAGAAGTGCGTATGCATCAGCATGCAAAAGCGGAAGGAAAGCCATTCATTCTGGTCTCCAGCAAATCCCTGCCACATTCATTACTACCTCTTCAGATGAGACTCCATTAAAATACTGCTTATCCACGTCCAGGCGGATTGATGCATGTGTAGGGCGCTGAAGGGGAGAAAACATATCTATGATTGTTATTTTATCGATGCGTGTTATTAATATTAGGCGTATTACCTCTCGCCGCTTTCCCAATTCTGAAAGCTGTATTGACAGAGGATGTCATCAGCGAGAAACTCAAATGAATTTGCATTCATGATAAAATAATGGCCTGTAGGGACCAACAGAATAGTGAGGGATTAAAATAGGAAATGGGGGCAGAATAATAATTAATTCTGGAGGAAGAAAATATGGGGGGAAAAATCTGTTTTTGCTTGTTTTGACTTCAAGCATGTTTTACGTAACACGTTCACATAGACATCTTGGTCTCATAGTAAAAGCAGCATTTTCTTAAAGTGGTACATGGGTCAAAGACAGTTCAGAATATACAAGATAAAGAAAAGGATACATCTAAGATTTTCTAATATTCCTGATCACAAAAAAATATTTCCAAAAAATGAATAAATAAATAAATAAAAAAATACTTTACAAAACTGCTATTCAGAAATATTAATTTTAAATGTGCAAAAGTAATGCCAAGCCAGTTAAGGGTATGAATCCTTTACAATGATTTTTAATTTAGCTTTTTTCATTATGATATTAGGACAATTTCTCAATAACTAATTGAGGTAATGTATATGCATATATATATATACATTATACATTTGTATACACATATATAAATTCATACCCCCTCCAAAAAGTAAAAAAAAAGTCAAAAACCTTGTGTATATAGATACACACACACACACACACACACACACACATATATATATATATATATATATATATATATATATGTGTGTGTGTGTGTGTGTGTATACATGAGACCATTGATGTTTCAATCAAGAGTGAATTGTGATGAGGCGGATAAGCACCTTATCTCTCTGGAGGATTCCAGATTTCCAGGATTCGATTTTGACTGCTGGCTGAAGGGGATGGCAAAGACAAACAGGGACGTGTCAACTTGAGCTTCCAATGTGATGGCACCCTATCACTCAACAGGATAAACACACTGCCATGTTAACATGCTGCTCTGATAGGTGACTGCGCGACAAAAAACAAGCAGGTTTTTCTCTCTGAAGAAACAAGTTCTGAATGCCAATGAACCACACTATCATACTGCGAGAGCCGCTTATTGAACGCACCACAATAAAGCTCATTTGATATCTTTATCTGTCCCCTTGCACTCCAATCTCCTGCTTTCTCCTGGGTCATTTCAAAGGGGTTAGTGTTTAATGCTTGATGTTACTTGTTCCCGTACATCTGCCTCCCTGCCGGTGGAACTGAAGTGCCGGGGAGTTCTGTGTCTTTACGAGTCCTTTAGTCAGCATAATTCTCAACGACCCCTGAATTATGTGCAATTATTACAACTATTGCAATTAGCACACGCTACACTTTATCCCCCCTTTTCCCTGCATTGAATAATTATCCTTCCACGTCAAAGCCGACCTCCGAGTTAGCATCTCGCCACCCTCCAACCCCTCCATCCAAACCACAGGATGTTTAACTCCAGACGGAGAGTTCGCTGTCTTCAGCTCGTAGCAGATAAACAACATTGGGGGGGGAGGGGATACCTGATAAGTACTCCCTCCAGGCAAAGGGTTCGCTTCAAATTGTACCAAGAGTAAATGGCTTTGATGAATAGGGGTCATTGTGTTACAGCTGCTCGTGCTAATTACTCGATTTTCTGAGTTATTACTCGCAGATTTCTCTCTGTGAGCTTCACTAATGCAGCTCCGCGCAACCTCTCAAGAAAGAAGGGACCAAGCTTCGTTTTATCCGCTTCCGTGGGTTTCGCTTTGGTGGAAAGCAAGACTATAGATCTGATCTCTTCTAAGGCTTCTTTGGGCATCGGCCGCTTTATCAATCAGCAGAACGGCGAGGTCAATACTTGAATTTGTTAAGCGCGCCTGAGCTTTGAGTGCTTGTATATAGATGTAGATGGCAGGCATTTCCACACAGCCGCATTGGCAAAATATGAATCTGGTCATAAAATCGTGAGATTTACGGCGTAGAGCGCAGACGGCTGCAGTTAAGCCGGCGAAACGCATCTTCTTCCACCGTCGAAGATAATAGTATCAGTGTATTATTGTCAAAAGTCACTCAGATATAAAACGAAAAAGTCAAATTATTCACTGCCATGAATTTAAGGAAAATACTAATCTCACAGCTACCGACGCCGCTGAACACGGCCGCAACGGCTGAATAATAAGATCCGACTGCACGCGCAAACACGCATTTTCACATGCAGATCCCCAAATTACACGCTCCCCGTATTATTCATGACACCGTGCAAGAGCAGAAAGATATTGAGTTATCCTCTTATAAAAGCTTAGATGAAGTAATCAGACCCCGTCCGTCCTTATCGCTCCGCTACGGTCTGCACGTCACTGAATTTTGCCATTTTGTCTTTTTATTATACCACGCTCTGAATTTTCCCTTCCATCTTATTTCCTGAGGTGGATTCACTGATCCACAGCTGTACTGAAGGTTATTTGAGTTTGCCTGTCACCTAGGGATATCCAATATTCACATTTCTGTTCCCCGCTGCTCCTGTTGACTCTCTTGTGGGAAGTGAGAATGTGATTTCTGCCTCGTGGCCTGCCGCCGGGCATCAGATTTGACTCAGAGTGCTGGAGATTTCTGCTCTGTCTGCGGCCCATCACCTCTGCCCCCGGGTGTGTGGAACCGCTATTTGTTTTCACGTCGCGGGGTTTTCCAGTCCGTGGGAGCCAGCGATGCTCCGGGGGCCGAGACGTTTTTGAAGTCAAAATGCAGAGGCCGAGTTTAATATGAAGGTGTTACTAAAGGACGTGATTTGTGACAGTCACACAGAGGAGAGTACAAAGAAAACCCTGGTTATTTTTCACAGTCAGAAAGCAAAGAGTGCAATGAAAAGCAAGATGTGGTTTATATATTGCGTTCCGCAACATGCCACCTTTTCACCCTCCAAAGCACAGCAAGTTGTGTTTATAAAACTTATCATCCGAAGGGTCGATAAATAGCACGGGGGGAAGGATATGAGACCTCACATATGACATTCACAGGAGGCGCTACGATCACCAATGCATTTTAGCACTATAATAGAGCGGGTAATGTCCTTCAGGTGCTGACTTCTCATTTTTTCCCCGCACTTTAATGTCATCCTCTGAGTTGTTGTAAAACTGTCTTGGAGTGGAGCAGTTAGAACAGGCCGTTCAGAGACAGGTGTTCTCTCGAGCCTCTGGGTAAAATTCCCACCAAATGCATTTAGCGGTGGGCTCCAGATGGAATCCCGCTTCAAATGGAAGCAATACAACCACCAACCTGCTTCTTGTGCAAAAAGAAGGGAGACTCGTAATAAAAAGCACCTCAAGAAATGTAGACAAAGCACTACATCGGTAAAACATTCTCTCTGTAGTGACATATGAAAAACTCAAGTGCAAGTGCTAGAACTCAGTAGTGCAAGAATCCTTTCGATGCAGAGCATATGATTAGGGAACCCCCGTCCTAAATAATAAAAGCAGCTATATGATTTATGTGCGATTAATTGCTTGACAGCATTAATATAATTTATATATGTGTGTGTGTGTGTGTATAAACACTCATTATAGCAGAGTTAAACCTAAAAGAAGAGAGAGTAAATTCGCATTCTCATATTCAAAAATGTTCCAATATATCTCAAACACTGGCAATCTGAACTCCAGCCATGGATTTTAAAGTAAATGTATATCAGATGAATAATTCATGGCCTGAGTGAATCAAGGAAACTTCAACACTTCATCGTTGCTGTTTCATAAGCGCCACCTGCTGTCAGACAGTCAATTTATGTCTCATTCATCCCATCTACTGTTTTTGTTTCGTGTAAATGTTTTATGTAATATAGTTTCACAAAACTCATTTCTAAGCATTCTCATTTCAAAGAGATTTCTGTTATTTATTATTTGATATTTGTTTTAGAATTTCAGTTTAGTTTTGTTATTTGAGATATTTCAATTTCACAAAGAAATGTGCAGGATTTTGTCCAAATACTAATAAAAGGACATCTTATCATTTAGAATTTTTCTCAAAAACCAAAAATCGTGAGAAAATCATTTCGTGAAATCAGTATCATATCGGATCATGAGTTCAATCGATCCTTAAATATTCAGTTGACACAAGTTTTAAAAAACCCTGCTGTGGTTAACCTGTGGTTCGATGTTCTGCTGACGAACATGTGATCTGAAATATAAAAACCAGCTTGCTTTAGTAACAGACTGCCGGCCACTTTCATGACCCTCCCGCCCCCAGCATGCCACCTGTTTTACGTACTCTTTTATGGACTGTGGAAACGTTCAGAGGCGGACAACACTCCGGGGTGATATCAGCCCGCTCTATGGTGTACGCATGTCTGATCATTACTGTGTGTTTGTATGTGCGTGGAAACATACAGGGCTCAAGAATGATTTATCTACTGAGCAAAGCGTCTTTATTATCACCTCTGATGGAAGTCACACTTCCAGGCTGCGCCGGTACAGACAGCATTACTATGGCGTGACTAATGATCTGACTTTGTGACTGGGAAATGACACTAACGTCCATCCTTGAGCTTCTCTATTTAATGTATGTGATGCGTTCTGGGAGAAATAGCCGAGCTGGTGCCATCTGCTACCCTAATGAACAATGATGACGGTCATTTCTGGCAGACGAGGGTCTGGAAACCGCCTTGACCGCCAATAAGAACATCTCACACACTCACCTATAGCCGTAGGCGGGAAAAGTTTTGATGACTTTAAGCACAGAGGACTCTGCTACCCATTAAAACGTATGATTGAAGTGCTCACCACAAGGCTAACTTTTCTAATGTGCCTTAATTAGCTAGATTACTCGCCGTGAAAACACAGCACTGAAGGGAGCTAAGAACTCCGCATTGTTCCCGGATAAATGAACCACTGAGAAACACTCCAGGCGCCTGTTTACATGGGTGAAGCTCCAACTTCCTTTTTATGAATCGTAATATTAGTATTTCTCCATTGAAATTCCAGGTGCCGCTTTGGTGTCCTGTGCCGGACGGCTTTGATCAGCATATCAGAGCCGGGTTTGGCTTTCATCTGTGGATGAGCACTTTGGCCAAGGGGGAAATTTGGATTGAGGTTCATCCGGAGCCCGGCTACATCCTGCCTTTGCCTCCCTCCTGTCAACTCTGCATTAATTCCCCTTGCGCTAATCCTTCGCGCGAGACCTCAGCAAGAAGTGTTGACAAATCCAAGCCACAAGATTGTACGATGTAGGCCGATGCATGCCTGGTATAGAGAACAAAACACAGTGACGCTATTGAATCGAGACAAACCGAGAAACGACAGAGCCCGGGAACTCCATTCTGAGAGATTAGCATCGCAAAGCTCTCTACTTTGTTTGTTTGATACCTGCTGATAGAGTGATTACGTATTTATCTCGGCACAAGCCTCCACTTTATTCTGTTTTCACTGCACATCAGGCGCCGGAGTGAGGAATTCTCGTTCTGCTCAAAAGCCTCAAGGACTAATTAGCAATTATTACTTGGCACTCGCAAAACACATGAAATATTTCTCAAAGTAGAAAGAAAAGGATAATTAAAAAATAAAGGACGATAAATTATACATACACTGAAGTGTTAAAAAGAGGCCCTCCGGTGCTGTATTTTCAAGTTGTGCATTTATGAAAAAACAAGAGTTTATTCTAGTAAACGAGACTTTTGGACACTGCCATAAGGCCTTTGTTGTCTATTGGCATGGTTATGGCCATAGGCAGCCCTCAAGCCGCTGGAGACCCCGACTGCCATGGATTAAAAATAAACGCACAAGAAAACACACAGACGAGTCTAGCCCTTCGCTGCAATTAGGCGGGGAATTCTGCTTCCTCATTGGCAGCTTGCAGAGCAGATATTGATCGACTGTGGCCACAAACCAAACAGAGACGGGAAGAGAAAAGCGCTGTGGGCTGCTCTTTAAAATGATAATAATTATAAAAAAAGAGGAAAGTTTTTATTGTTGAAACAAAAAAAGCTGAATAATTCAGCGCTGGAGACATTCTGATAAATGGTGTAAGCGGAAGACGGCGCATGATTAGGACCTTTGGATCTAAGCCCTGGGGTTTGTCTGAGCGTGAAAGGAAGATGCAGGCCATAAATTTCTTGAAGGCCTACACACCTCCGCTATAACAGCTGCGGAGGGCTTTTGGGTAATGTTTGAAAGTTCGCCATGTTGTTTAGCACGCACTCAGAGCAATGGAACGTAAGAGAGCGGATGCCAGGTTTGGTGGGGATTACTAGAAAATAGAAACCTTCAAACTGAAAGTTCGGGGGTTGTTGTTCTCTGCTTCACTCTGCAAAGAGCGTTTATATTCCTCCCTGTCCATGAGCATACAAATAGCCACTTTGTCACACCTAACGTGATTACTAGGATTTGTGGGTGTACAATGATGAATGCAAGCAAATACAGACTCACAAACACGTGGATTAATGCACGATCGGCCCACCTCTCTCGCATATCAACGTGTGGTCTTCCTTTGTTCTAAACTGAAGGAAAGGGGATCTTACGAGACAGAAGGAGTAGAAGGAGATTTACAATATAACCGATTCTACTAAAAACGACATGACCTATTTGAAACCACATTGTAGTGACAAAGTTGTGGGAATTGGTTAATTATTGTTACAAGAAAAGAAGAGAAAACAGTATTTGGTCATAATTGGATGCATCAAATGACATACTGGTAAACATACTGGTAACGCTTTATTTTAAGGCGTGCATAATGCAAAGTAATTACCTAGTAAGTACTTAGTAGTAGCCATTGCACTCGCGTAAAACAAAATGTACTTACCATGTAACTAAGTTATGGAACAGTTTGTACTTAGAGTTTGTAATTATGCAGATGTAATAGGCTGCTACTGTTACACATTTGTAACAAACCGAGTCTGCTACACAACTACTTATGTAACCAAAAGATTGTCACATATGTGTTGCTGACTTTATACAATGTAATTATAAATTCAAGTAAAGAGTATGAAGATTGTACTTAAGTGTACTTTGTGTGTATCTATGACACAAACATTGATTTTCGTTCTTTTTTTGCCTTTTTTACAAAAGTCTTTTGAGACTATGAACTCATGCAATGAAGCACGGCGAATGACATAATTTAATAAAAGCTAATAAAACTATTGATTTATAGACATTTATTCGTATTACTACATCTACAATATGTTTGATATTTATTTATAATAGTCTAACACACACACACACACACAGTATATATATATACAAATATACAAGCTTTTGAAATGCATGTAGTCTGAAAAACTAATTCAATTATGCCACGAGACTGGAAGCTACAAAATAAAATAAATAAATAAACTGCAGCATCTACAGAAACATATCATTAATCAAAAAAAAAAACATTTCTCTAAGAAGACCATGAATGGAACATATACTTCTTTCGGCTTTTGGAAGAAACAACTTTTTATGTAATTTGAGACAGAGTGTTTATGTTGTTGTGCCGTTCCCTGAATTCATGCCAGGCAGCAGGAGCTGATGGGAAGGAAGCCTGACAGCCTCATGTAAAGCAGCCTGCGTTATCTGTCACACTTTCTTCAGTTACTCCTACCTCTTCATATCTCTCTTCTGAAATGCCGCGTCTACGCCCTTACACACACTTTGAGTAAAAAGCAGAGACCTCTCGCTGACGAGACGAGTCGCGGCGATGATTTGCACGCTGCACCAGCTTGATAAGTCAAGTCAATCTTTGGTAATTAACAGCGGAGGGCACGGCATGTACTCCTTCTGAAAGGAAATATCATCTCTTTCTCCTGCCCTGCGTCCCGCCTCTACACAGCGGTGAGTGAACGCAAGCTGAGGGAGGGCTATATATCTCGGGTGACCTCGGGGGGCCTGGCAAATTTGTTCACCACCTACAGCATAACAGATTGAGGGACGTGCCATTTCCCAAGATCAACTTAATGGATTTACCTTCTCTTCTAATTACTACAAACTGTCATCGGTTCTGACACACACGCAAAGTCAAACACACCTCTACTCCGGGTGACTCACTGAAATCGCATACTTAGCCATAGCGAATCAATGGTTTCCCAGAAGTCTGTATCGCAGGTGAAAAGGTCATTTAAGTCCTGCTGGACCTAGACAGTACTGCAGCGGATAAACAAATCTTTAAAAGAAGCATTGTGCTCTTCTTTTCTAATAGCGATGGCCATCTCTACACCCAACAAACTAACCTTTTCATTGTTCGAAATCGCTGAGGCACTCGAAACACACACTAATTATGTAAACATGACTTTGAGAAATGCAGAGCGCTGGAGAAGCCACGGCAGCTATGAATTTCCACTTAAATGTATACGTAACAAAGGGCAATTGTGTGCATGAGTGTGTGCGGTGTGGAGATTGAAAGAGTGTGTTGCACATTGGGGGGTATTCAGCAGAATTTTAATGAAACCTCAAGGTTCTGCTAAAGGACAGCAGGAAGGGAAGATGGAGAGAGGAGGCATTACAGCACAGAACAAGCAGAATGTATATACTGTATAATAATAATTCACTTTTAAAACACAGTCTGGGGTTAGCAGGCATTGCTGTCAGGGGCTCTAAGCTCAAAACTGCTCACATACAAACTTTCATGTGCTACAGTTTTATAAGAAAAATGTCTCGGGATGACTGTGTATTTTTGAGACCGCTTGCTTATAATGCATAATAGGGTCCAAAAGCGTTAGATTCCCTTATTTTCCCAATTTAAATCTAAAAAAAAACTATATAATATATACAGATAAAATGACAATGAAAATAAACAAAATCAGGACTTATTCTAAAAAAAAGGGCTGCGAAATAGCAACACATGAAAAACTAAAACATTTTCAAATGCATGCTCATTTTTCACTGTAAATAAATGATAAGAGAATGCTAAACAGAAGCATTTTCAGTAGTGGTCTCACACTTTGGACCCCTTTTTATATGTCCATGGCTCACACTAGGGGCAAAAGATTATCTCATTGAATCACTCATTTAAAAGGATTTGATTAGGGGTCAAAGGTTTTGGTTTAAGTCTTTCATTCTAGTCTGCCGTAATCCTATCTAATAAGCTCTTTAATGCTGCATAATTACATTATGCTTGTTCGGTGGAGAATTTATGGAAGTGGAAGAAGTGCAAATTCCCTTTGGACGGACAAACCAGTAGTCATTAGTTGCTGGTTAGTTGCAGTAACATAGCAAATAATAAAAAAAAAATGAAGACACCTACTCATTCTTTAATAAGGTTTTCACCTTTTAGAATAACAAATTTATCAAAACTTTGAAAAGAATTATCCAGTGACCAAAAATAGTCAATAAATAACAAAAAAAACATTCGATGCATTCGATCAGGCGAGTACAAATGTTTGACTGGTACCGTTCTTCTGCAAGAAAAATACGCCAGGTGTGAGTCACTATCTGCGTTAACTCTGCACCAGCACTGCATTCAGAGAGTGTGTTATGAAATTCGATAAACACAGCCTCTGTGAGACAGCATAGGGAAATGACGGCCATTTTCAACTCTCTGAAAATGAGGGAGGCAGCAAAAACACACCCAGTCATCTTTCAGGTGACATCCTGTGTCATGGAAAAGTGCTTTCCCGTCTCACTGCACACATGGTTGTGGTTGTAAAAGCACAATTTCTAAAGGCCCAGACATCCACACAAAGTGCCTCCGGCCTCCAATTTCCAAGTTTCTTTATGCTTGTTGCATTAGTCATTTGCTGGCAAGCATCCGTGACAAAGGCGGTTGTTTATTTCACTCCTTCGTATCTTTTTGCATGTTGATTTGCACTTTACTCCTAAAAACCCACCAGTGCACAGCAGTCAAAGTTTACGTTTAAAAATATGTCGGTCTAGACTTCCTGAACCCGTAATCTCTGCAAACGTGACCTGTGCGACCTCACCTTCCTCAGCATCACAGGTGAAACCTGTGCCTCAGTCGCCATCCATCCATGTCCTTCAGGGTGGATATCTCACTCAAAAGACGAAAAATAAAGAAATAAAGAAATTCTCAAGTTAGTTGAGCGTCTCGTTAACTGCGAGCAGCAGACCTCACCTTCTCTGACAAGTCTTTGTTGGGCCGAACCAGCGCCGAGTGACAGGCCCGTTAGCCTCCAGTCTGGAGAATCTTGTCAGGCTGCCAAAGGCTGAGCTGCTACATGATTTGCAGAACTCATAAATGCTAAGCAGGGATAAGGCTGTTGCCACTGTTGAGTCTGGACAGGGTACCTGCTCTCTGCTAAAAGAGATCTCTTTATGGAGAGCCGTACCGGGCCTGTCAACTCAACACATTCTCAAAGGCAGAGAAAAATGATGACTTTTATAAAAGTCGTAAAACCGAGGAACCGGCACAGTGAATACAGTATAAATTGAACCTAGCAAGAGACTTAGCAGAGGACATTATGAGGCACCACTTTTTATTTCCCAACAAGCAAGATCTTTCTTATTTTTCGCTTCCCTTGGACTATGCAGGATTTGCGAAAGATTTGTCATTTTAGCTGCCACTTTTATCCAAAGCTGTTTAACAACCAGTTACCGTATTACACGGAAAGCCTTTCTAAAGCAACATGTGGTTTATTTGGTTGTTTTCACCCTCTCTTATCACCTGTTGATGGATTTTATCTTTTAGAGTTATAAACACTGGGGCATCGATGGAAAGGGTGGATGGGTTTTGGGGCACCCCAGGCATAGAAGTGACAAAATGCAAGCGTATAAATGGATATATGTCCAATATATATTCAAAACCTGCTTTCTTAAATCAATCACAAAAAGTTATGTAACTCTTAAATAGATAATCCCCAATTAATTATAGAAATAATTTTTTAAGAAATATAAAAAAATATATTATAAATAGTTTTGTAAATTATAATAATATTATTCAATTATGAAAATCTCAAATAAAATAAGCTCAAAAAGTACTTAAATGATATAAATTACATTGCATTTTTAAATAAATACCATATGGATTTTTGGGTGAATATAAATATACGTAAATTATGTACAATTATATTAATACAATTTTTGTACAATACATAAAATATGTATGAATTTATAATTATCATTATTATATAACATTTCATTTTTTAATAATTAACAATCAACAATGGTGAATGAGTAATATCAAAATTTTATTAATTTCAGTTTTAATAAATATGTTAAAGTATGTATTTATAAAGTATTTATAAAGTCACACTATTTTTTTTTTCATCAACAGCAGGGAAATTAGTATATAATTGCATGTCCATTTCCTTTTTTTGGCTAGAGTCACAGAGCTCACAGCTGTTTTCTTTTCTTTCTTTTTTTTTGTTTTAGTAAACACACAGAGTTGTCGTGCAGCTTCTACACATTCAGTGTAGACACACTAAAACTGCCATGGCCAATACCCTTCCATTATACGAAACATGCAAGGCCTCCCATGAGGAATAGCAACCCACATGAATTTAAGCAACAGTCCTGCCTTCAGCCACCATGCTCGTACTGCTCTTGACATTTGCTCAAGGACATTCACTAGGCCTTGTAGTCCTAAATCCAAAGACCAGTCCCCTGACATGACAATTAAATATGGTGTTATCAGATGAAATGGCCACAAGAGAGAGGCAACAGTATCACACCAACACTGTTCACCCGGTTATCACAGCATCAAAAAGAGAATGACAAAAGGTACGGAAGCCCATTTTCATCACTGAATAAAAAAAAAAGATTATTGTGATTTTTTTATCTCCCAATTCAGACTCTTTATTGCGTGATACAAACTTACAATTCTGAATTCCCAGTTATAAGGTCAGAATTCCAACTAAAGCCATGATTGAATGAACTCAGAATTTAGAATTGCGAGTTTGTATCACAAAAAAAGTCATCACAATTGAAGTCACAATTTGGTCTTTTTGCGTATGTGAGCTTGCAACATCGAGTTATAAAGTCAGATTTGTAAGACACAAATATAAAGTCACAAAAAAGTCTAGTTATGTCAAAAGAATTGCATGATAAAAACTTGCAAATTCGAGTTATAAAGTCATAACTGCATCTTTACATATCACAATCGCGAGTCATGAAGTCCAATTTTGAGCGAGAAAACTCGTGTTTTCAAAATTGCGACTTATATTTCAGAATTCTGACTTCATATTTCTGCAATTCTGACTTTATAACTCGCAATTGTGAGTTTATTTCAAAGAAACTGCATGTTTATATCACACAATTCTGACTTTATAACTCGCAATTGCGACTTCAAATCTTGCAATTCTGAGGAAAAAATTTTAGAACTGTGAGATAAAAAGTCGCAATAACCTTGTTTTCTTTTTATTCAGCAGCGGAAATGGGCTTCCGTACAAAGGGTATCCGAAGAAAAGCAGGTGAGAAAAGCAGCAATGCATCACTCAAAGAGAATGCGCTCGCCATCGCCCCCCGATCCCTTCTTCCTCATAAACTCTCCATTGTGGTTTACAGGAACCCCAGTAAACGACCCCACTCTTCCTCCCATGCACTCAAAGCATTAAGTCCGTTTCCTCACCGGCGATGAACTGCGATCCATCAATACGGCGTGTCAGGAGGCTCGCGGATAGTAAAGTCTTCATTGGCGAAGATGGGAGCTGCTTGTTGACTGGCAGTATTCAGCATAATGAGATTTGACAGCTTCCCCCCAGCAGCTGTAGTGTATCACAGCATATGACTGAACGGATGCTCCCGCTCAATCTCCTGGAGTCACGGAGGTAGCCGAGTGTGAATGGATCATATGTTAAACGTTGGGTCCGTAACAGCATTACCTGAGCCTTCCGCTTACATAACGCTCCAATCCATTCCGGCGTTCCAGCCGTCTTCGTAAACATCCATGAGGAGTGGTGAGGAGGCCAACGCAATCAAGGGTGGAAAATTGAGAAGTATGAAAAACCATTAACTTCTCTGACTCCACACCGCTGTACATTTTAACAACTTGACACCACGCCAGTCTATAGCCATTTGTCAACAACCGGAGGGGGCAAGGCCTCTTTTCAAGAGAACAGCAGTCACGAGAGTTGCTGTTAAATCCCTCCAAAGGGCAGCTCAGTGTTTGTGCTCCATCCAAGAGGCCGCTGGGAAGACTGACAGGGGGAATAATTAGCTGGATCCAGCGAGTGCCAATCGTGAAACGTGTGAAGAAGAAGCACGCCCTTTCTCCTGTACGTTTGTGGGTGACTTCGGAGTAGAGGAATGTATTTCATGTAATTAAATAACATGAAAGTCCGTCCGGCGCATTTTAAGAACGAGCCGCGCGAGCCGTTTTCGATGTGCCGTGGATCAAAGCGAGAGAGAACAGCCACATGAACGGGGAAAGAAATGAACAGGGAAGCACTCCTGAATCTCACACACACACACAAACTCAGTCGGTAAATAAAGCGACAGTCAATTACAATGGCCTGGCACAAAAGCCTTACCCAGTGGTTCAATTCAACAGGGAGAAATCTATCCCTCTATCCCTGAATAATTTTACACCTCGGTGCATACGAGACACGAGAAAAAGGGAGGGGTTATGGAGCGAATGAGGGTAACGTGGGATTGGAGACGGGAGGAGAGAAGAGGAATGGAAAGGAAAGGAAGCATATGACGCCGGATTCTTCAGAAGCAGGTACAGGAACAAAAATGCATTGTAATCTGACTGGAAGGTAGATCTTAAAGCTGCAGTGACTTTTGGGGCTCTAGAACTGCATGCATCTTGTGGAAGAACACTGTAGCCGGAACTACTTCTCTCTGTTTATGTCTATGGTGAATCTCGCAGGTACTGGGCTACTCGATTCAGGAGTGATTCCCGAAACGGTTTATACAGCCTGCATTTAAAAACTTATTATAGGCGTACCATAGTGATTCGAGAAGTCAAAACACTTTTTGTTTTTTTGAAAAAATGTACATTTTGAATACAAAAATGTTTAAAATGCTTTAAAAAACACTCTCACAACCAATTTAACTTTCATAAGGTCATGTGATAATTAGAGAAAAAATAGGGATGATATAGAATGACTTGAGTATGTCAAGACTTGATTTTATCCATTTGGAGATTGACTGTAAAAAGTGGTCTATATAGCAGGCCTTTTTTGATCTTTTTCAATTTTAAATCTGAAAGTTCATGTATACTATCTGTAGTACACTAAACTTGTAATCTGCTAAACTAAAACAACTGTTTTTGTACTTAATCCACTTTAATTGTGCGGAATCAGTGCTAGAGTCCAGTGAAAAAAAACTAAAGTGGTTTTGATTGTGATAAACTGGATGCTTGAGGTACACTTTAAATATTTAGCATTTAAACACTGATACTATTCAAAGATCATACAGTCCTCATCAACAGTGACATTAAAGCCCATTTTGGCAGTATTGTTAATAAATCATTCACAATAAAACCGTGAAAGTCTTTCTGATTTCTCGTTGACTTGAAATCATCCCGTCAGGTTTCTCTCACACGCTGGAACTAAAAGCATCCAGCTGCCTATTTTGCTGTCTTAGCCATATACTGTACATACACACGCAACAGAAACAAAAACTGAGAGATGCCTGAAGCGTTTTGCGATTCACTGCATCGGTCAGCGCACGCTCGCTAGCATCTTTCTGCATTCCTTCATGGACCCACAGACACACCTATACCACAGACTGACAGCAGCCTCTCCTCGAATTACTATTCCGATCATGATCCAGGCACCTTCACAAATCAGCTCCTTACAGCCCAAAGCCTCCCCGTTTGCAAAAACAAAGCAGCGTGACCTTTCCTTTTTTCCCTCATCGTCTCCTCAGCGGCTCAGCCTCCATTTCCTCAAACATTTGCCTGCACGGAGTCATCCTTAATTACCACGACAGGGGCTACGCGTTCCCCCGTCCCAGGCACAAAAAGGAAATAAATGTTGGTTGTTTTTTTGCTTCTTCATTTCAACTAATCAGCGAGCTTTGCTCCTCGGCTCGATTGGGAAAAGCTCTCGAAACAGGACGAAGAGCGAGCGAGAATGATAGCGAGAAAAATGCAAGATCCTGAATTGACAGTTTCCAAAAAAAAAGTCTGCATAATTTGTTTCCACAAGAGGAAATGTATTAAAATAAATCTCATAAACATCAAGAGGACTGGCTTTTTTCTGGCTTGGAGAATGAAATCAAACTAATCAGCATTGTGCTAATCCTTTCAAGGAAGCTGTAATCCCCGGGATAGAGGGACATGGCTAAACCCACTCCGGAGGGGATCCGGTGGATTTTTTTAACAAGCCTGATTACGCCAACAGACGACCACATGTCAGAATAATGCCTGGACCAGGAGAAAAATAAGGGCAAAGTCTGTTTGTGCAGATGTGTCATAATCATTCAGACTTACTGCGTCTTACACAAAAACACAGCGCATTTAAACTGATCGCCATTTCGCAGCGGCAACACTGGTGACAGATACAACAGTGCAGTAAAGTTTACGCAGTTCACAGAAATGTAGCGCGCGGGGTCGTGCACCATTCAGTTTGAACTGAGAACGGCAGAAATTTAGTTCACAAATTAATAAATGAAAACAGAATTGCAGACCACAATTTGAATCAATTTAAGCTGAATTGAAATGAACTGTCATCAAGACAAACTTTTAAACAATGCTATGTCTAGCCAGCGTGTATAATACCATGCGCTGACAAAAAAAAAGAAAAGAAAAAGACATTGCACTAACAATAGTCGATAAGAATATATTTATTTATTTTATTTTACTTTTATTAAAATGATCAAAAGTGACAGTAAAGACATAATAAAATGTAAATAAATACTTTTCTTTTAAACGCTCTTTTTTAAAAACATAGCTACATTTCCACAAACAAAAAAATATTTTTTAATAATAATAATAGTAATAATAATAATAATAATTAATAAATATTGATATCCAATTATATTAAGCAAATTATAATGATTTCTGAAAGATTGTATGACATTGAAGAATGGAATAATGATGCTGAAAATTGAACTTAGCATCACAGGAATAAATTACATTTAATTTATTTTTTTTATTGTAATAGTATATTCCTGTTTTTTTTTTCCCCCTGTATTTTGGATCAAATAAATGCAGCCTTGTTGTGAATATGAGACTTTGAGAATATGAGCAAAAAATTACACAAAACCCAAGCATATGGATAAGGTATAGTAGTGAAGTGAGAATATTTAAACTCCAATATTAATATTACTTTTACTTAAAACTGTACTAAAACACATTTAAAATATGGACAAAAAATAGCATATGCGGGCAGATGGAGACTGTAGACTCTGAAAAACAATCACGAAGCAGAAAGTCCAGGTTGCAGATCCTTTCCTTGTCTGAACAAGTCCAAAAAGGTCAAAAATGCAACAGATGTGGTCTTTGCTAAAACTACATTATTTGTTAGAATGGAAAGTGAAGCGGTAAACCTGGCTTGTTTGGGTGACAAGAGACCCTTCCACTCTGCAGAAGCCAAAGGTGGGCTCAAACAAACACAAACTAAATTTCCCAGCATTCCCTGCAGGGTAAGGTTTGACTAGTAGCATCTGCTTCCTTTGATTATGTGTGGAGAAACTTAGGCAGACCGGAAAAGAAAAGGGACCCCGAGGAACAGGGTAGTGCCAGCTAAGATTAAGGTATGGTAACCACCTCCCTGGCACTTATCACTGGGGTAAAGCGGGATCCGTATAACGGTAATATCTAGATAAAGAACACACACACATACCAAAAAAAAAAAAATGCAAGAGGGAGAAACTGAGAGATTTAAAATAAAACAATCATGGCAGGGGAACCCGACAAGACAAGGACTCGCATGCAGCAGCACTTTTCCGTGCCGCTTAAAACTTTTAGATGCACAGTTTGTCATCTGGGGCAGATTATGGTGGAATGGCGCAGACGCAGCATCTCTGTGTAAGTGCGTAAAGGGGCATTCGCTATCGCTGCCGGCCAAGGCTACTGAAGACGTTTAAGCGTGCTAAAATGAGCGAATATTGTTCACCTTGACAGCTTTTTCATCCCTGCTGCTAGAGAGCGACTTATGAATCTTTTGCCGATATCAAAGCCCTTTACTCTGGCTCAAACGGGGTCCCGGCGATGTACATTATAAAAAGCAAACTCGTGAGCTTCTCCGTTTGCAAAGTCTACAAAACATGGGGATTTTGTCATTGAGTCAAGGTAATACAATTCAATCTACAGCTTACCAGATCAGCATGTAAGCTCCGTACCCATCCTCGCTGTTTGCCCCTACATTCGGTACACACACATTGTGATTTTCCACGCCCTCCTTTATCCAGGGGAATTGTTTCACCGAAGGTGGAAGAAGGTCTAACAAAGAGCTTAGATTGGTCAAACAATGACAAAACCCCCTGCACATCTCTCATTCTCTCTTTTTGGAGCATTTGCTTCACAGGAAAAAAAAAAACGCCCAGGCTGAAGGACACTTTGTCAATAAGTAATACCCACGCTGTATTAGCTGCATATTTAGCCATGAGAATTCATCTAAATTGCTTTCACACAAAATCATATAGCGAAGCGTGCTTCAGAATGTAACGGCATGTCTTCGTGTGACATTCAGCTGGGAATGTGAACTTTGGGCTTGTTCGGAGCAAGGACAGTCAGCTCGAGTCCTGTGCCATGTTGCGGAGGTGTTTATTTAGCGTTTCAATCGCCCTTTCCAGATCAAATCAGTGAGAAGCTGAAAAGAGATTATTCTTGAGACCTGTTCCGACTTCACTTTGCACCGTGATTACTTGGAAATGTTCTGCGGATGGTTTTTAGGCATAATATTCTCTTGTTCGGTAATAACAAAGCTTCTCTAGAAACACTCTAGGACTCCCAGCGGTGTGCGGTATAGTATAGGAGAGCTATCAAACACACACACACACGCGCGCGTTTTCTAGGTATTTAAAATTAACAGCAAGGGGTGCAAAGCAACCGACAGTGAGAGACAGAGCGAGAGAAAAAGAGATAAAGACAGGAATTGACTTTTTGCCATCCCCCAGCGTTCACCCTCTTCTCATGTTCATTACAACACCATTATCGTTTTGATGTTTCCCCCTCCTTTCCAACATACTGTCGGTTTCGTTCTTTAATGTGGTCATTCGGCAAGGAGAATTTTTCAGCCGAAGAGACTATGTCTATGTCATTACCTTCAATAAGGGTCATTTCCCATAAGGAAAAGGGAGAGATGGAAATGTTATACGGAGTGACTGGTGAACACTACACAAACACAGACCCGCTTCCCAGCTCCGAATCCAAGAAATCATGCCGTATGTGTGTGTAAAATATCCAATGCATGCAGGAAAACACAGGCTTGGACATGAGCTGTGCTTGTTTGTATGACCTGATGTCTCATTCGGCCCTGCTAGAGGCCTCATTATACCTCACCGCTGGTCGTTGGGAGCATGGCATTCAGTCTGACACTGGAGCTGAAGGAGGAGAAAGTCAGGGCTGTTTAGGAACTCGTTCTCATTAAGAGCTGTGTGTGTCACTGGGGAGACTTTCTGCTCCTAACAGCCTCCAAAAGTAGCTGCGCTTCTTCAACAACGGCCACACAATGTCTCCATCTGCAGGGAGAGCTACAACTCCTGCTTCCATCTTTCTTCTCCTGTCCGCATTGTCCGTCCTTCACTTTTTTTTTTTTTTTTTTTGTAATCTCCTTTCTGCAATCTTTGTTTGTTTCTGTTTGTTTAAAAAGTCAGATATGTTTAGCCTGGACAACGACAGGAAAGGTGAGAGCTATAGCGCTGCTGACAGTAACAAGTTCCTCATCCTGCGAGGATGCAAAATTGGGAGAGAGCTGCTACAGCCACGAATATGTCCTGAGTGCATGTTCATCACAAACAGCGGATCTTGAGGGAAACACGGACGCTAGAAACTTCCACCTTGCATCCCATCGTAAATTAATTATGGTGAGGGCTTAAAGTAAACACGAAACAACAATCATAACTCATTTTACGTTAGTATTTATTTCTAAAATAAAACAGGATATTAAATGACAAAAGTTTAATTTATCTATCGGGAATTGGGCGGATTGCAGGAAGTGGATTTCAATACTTCAAAAATAAAATGATAAAACTGAACCACTCATGTAACACTTTACATTAAAGATAAGACAAGAATGTAAGTAATGTTGTATATAATAAAAATGTAAAGTTGTATAACAATGATTAATGTATTATGAACAAATGTGAGTTAACAAGAAATTGAAGTTGTTGAAAATGTCAACAATGCACTTTTGATTGTTTTGAGTAGTTGGAAATAATAGAAATACAATACGAATAAAACATATATTTAAATGTAAAATACTGCTTTGACAATTAATTGAAAAAAATAAGCTGAATACCTGAAAAATTTGTAAAACTTGAACAATAAATAAAGCAAATATATATATATTTATATATATGTTTATATATATATATATATATATATATATATATATATATATATATATATATATATATATATATATATATATAATATTTTTTTATTAAAAATACTAATACAGTATATAAATAATACCTTAGTGTTATAAAGAATTATTATAAAGAAGAAAAGTAGAATAGGTTTAATTTTATATTTTGAAACAAATGTAAAAGCAGCAGTGGAGCTCACATGGTCAGCTGCAGGACACTGACTGATCCTGTTCCTGTCCTCGCTCTATTCCCGATCTTCCATTCACATGTAAGAGTTTATGTGATTTGAAACAAATAGCTGTCGCTCAAGTACTCAGTGAACCGCCCATGACTTTTCTTTGAGGCCGGTAAGTTTGCATCAGCATGGGGTCAGATTATTTTCCTCTACAGTGGCACGATTCTAAAAAAAGAAGTATAAAGAGTTGCTGGGGAGGGTGAAACAATCTTTAAAAACAGTTGAGAAACTTTATAACTCTTTGCAAGTTGAGAGAAAGGGAGCGTAGAGGCTTTGACAGAAAGCACAGAGGGACAGCCACACTGCTGGCTTCCCAACACGGAGGACGCACAAATGAAACGCAGAGAGAGAGAGAGAGAGAGAGAGAGAGAGAGAAGCATCAACCTCTTCAACTACAACACAGTGAAGAACAGCACAAAGAAAACACATCTGCATTCCCCGGATCAAACCGCACTTTCAACTATTATATACGTAAATAAACGTATATTTGTGCAAGACAGCGGCTTCCCCTCTCATAAGTTACAGCAGTTTTGAAATGGAAATGAATCTGAAATATTTTGAAAGGTCATGGCATGCATCATCACAAGTCATCTGTAGCGGTATGTGCCATCTCCATCATGATAAAGAATTTAAGGCAGGTCTAGAAAAGTTAGACTTTTGTAAGCTAGTGAAAAAAGCTTGCACTGTGTAGCCTTTTTTAAACCATTAAAGGCAAAGGAATGCAATGATATATTAACCTACGGTAACAAGACTTGTCAGCCGTTCCTTTAACAAGAATTTTAAACCCTTAATACATCATGTAATGGTGTTCCTTCAGAAATTCAGAACAGCTCAATACAAATCTCATTTCTGTAAATTTGGCAGAGTCCACAGTAAATCAGATAGCAACTTGCAATATGTTAACTTACCCACTTGAGACCAGATCTCCGATTTGAAAGGAATGAAAACCGAACTGGTGCATGTTCAAGTGGTGTTATACTTTAGCAGAGAGCGAGACGGTAGGAGGTTGTGTCAGATTTTAGGTGTGCTGTGGAATCGGTCCAAACAGGCTTCCCTAATCTCTGCTGAGTGTGTTTGTTTGTCTCTGAATGTCAGAACGCCTTCGGGCCGGGAAGACAAAGTTCAAAGCAATGCAGATACACTTTTTATATGAGTCCAACTGTTAGATAAAACTGACACAGATTTACAGAGCAAATCCAAATATTGCAATATGGCAGTCAACACGACGGTTTGTTTCATGTGAAAATACCACTTTTTTTAATATATACAATATATAAAAGAGAATTCATTTGCAAAAACTGATTAACGCCACTTCTAACAAAACAATTACACATTCTTCTACACATATAGCATGATCTAAAACAATACATTTTGTAAAAAAAATAATAATAATAATCATTTCAAGGCATCATTAGTTCACCTTTTACTGCAGAAGCTGACATGGAACACGGATGGATAATTTATACAAACTTTATAAACCTGTCATATCTTCTTCAAAAAGGAGTGTATTCATATCTATATAGTCTATGATCACAATAACCACAATGTCAAGCGCCTACATTGTCATCTGCTGAGATCACAAAGATTAAACAAGTGTTTTTCAACTCAGAAAAAGAAAAAGTGGATGTTATCTAGTTTTGCCCCAAAAAATTATAAAACAATGACAGTCGGAATTATCCACTTTTGCTATAAAACCAAAAAAAAACTTTCAATGAACTTTTGTAAACTGAAATTTTGTGAATGACCTGTATTTGTTTAAGTTATTATTACTTAATTAAAACAACCCAACTTCAGTGTGATTGATATTGTTTGGAGTTATCGTTTTTTGCAAATGCACTCTTCATATGTATTCAATGTTTAAAGGTACAATGACATTCTTGGGAATTGTGTGCTTTGAACAGGAACCTTTTCTATTCTAGCATGACTGTGCCTCTGTGTATAAGGCAAGCTTCAAAAAGAAATGATTGTGTGGAAAAACTTGTCTGGTCTGCAGAAAACCAAGTCATAATCCCAGCTAAACACCTCCGGTGTGACTTTAAACCCAGACCTTGAGCCAAAAACTCATCACCAAACACCAACGACTTGTGGATACAGGTATTTTAGACACTTCCAAAATTGTTCCAACAGAAAAGGAAATGCAGTTTTGAAAACATGAAGTATCATTTCTGTTACCACTCATTTAAGGTTATGTAAGTCATTAGTGTTCGGTAATGATTTTTTTTCATACGATCTGCATTGAAAGTGATATATAATATAATATAATATAACAATATTGACTGCAGTGTTGAATGTTGATGTACTTCTGTCGAGCTGAGACAACAAATCTATAAACTCTTATTCAGATATGTGCTTAACTACAACACATTAAAATGTGATCGTTGCATTATGGGAAGGAAAAAAAAAACTAAATTCCAAAATTCTATGGAATAAAAGCTTCAGAACCGCAGATGGAGGCTCTTACCTCGTTGGTGTTCCAGCGATGTCTCTCCTTGGGCAGGGAGGAGCATTTGGGAAGGCATTCCAGAAGCTTCTTGGGCAGGTAGATTTTCAAATGTCCATGTTCATCTGTGAACGACAACAAAGCAATTACTGAACGTGGAGCGTGAGCGGGATTATTAAAACCAAAAGCCATTCTGCTCTCCAACGCCTAAAATACTGGGAGCTGTTTTTTTTTTTTTAAACAAAGATCCAATCATTTCTTTGTAAATTACCGAGTTGTTTGAATTCAGTGTCACTATTGCTCAAGGGACTCCTTTAAGGAAACTTCCATGCCCAGGTGTTACGTTTGCAAATTGCTGTGACAACCTTTTCAGAAATATAAAACTATAAACCAGGCACGAGACCTCAAAGGGGAGCACTCAGAAAGCAATGAGGAAAAAAAAAACAAACTTAAGATGTTACTGTGAAATGAAAGGGAACATATTTGGAGCACAAGGCGTGCAAAAGGCTTTCATCCAGAAATGTCGTGATTTTGTTTTCATTATTTTTTTTTAAACGCTCCCGTTCTTTCTCTCTCTCCCTTATCATGCCAGAGTGCCTGCTCAAATACATAACAACAAAATTGGGCAACAGAGCAAAAGCATTTCAAGGTTATTGATAACCGTTTGCATCAAGGGCTGAGGCTTCTTAAGGAACTCAATGTTTAGCCCTGTGGGAGAAGGTAGTTCCATATTGCGTGCTGAGCCTGCTTATGAATATAAAAAAAGTGAGAGAGATTGAAAGAAAAGGAGAATGAGAGACTGACTGAGATTTGTGGAGTGTGTCCTCGGTAAAAGACGAGAGAGATGCTGCAGATCTTAGCGAGATGAAGCCTGTGTGTCCATAGAGACACTGCTTAGCAACCACTCCCACTCTGGCTTTAAGGACAAACAGATAGCCAGAGGGAAAGAGACACATGAAGAGGGTTAGATCACTCTTCTGTTCACTGTCTTACACCAGAACCAGTGCACAGTGTTTGCGCCTTACCTGCGCGTGAACTTAAACCCGCACAAAACAAATAAATAAAAAAATCCCCCGTAGAAAATGCCCAAGTTCAAAACGACTTCTTTCAAATCAGAGCAGATCTGACAAACGCAATTGAGCCTGAAATATACTTTTTAACCAATACGTACATGCCAATGCTTCCGCGTTTGCAATTTAGGTACGCGCTGTATTCTCAAACTAGCCACAAGAGGCACTGACTTGCCAGTCATGACAATTTGATGAGAACTGCAGTAAACGTATCGACTTAAAGGGTTAGTTCACCCCAAAAAGAAAATTCTCCCTCATGTCGTTCCAATCCCTTAAGACCTTCGTTCACCTTCGGGACACAAATTAACATATTTTTGATGAAATCAGACTGCTATCTGATGCTCCACAGACAGCCACACAAAACAAAAAATGAACCAGGTCCAGAAATGTAACGTTAGTAAATACATCGGTAAAACAGTTGTGAAATGAGTGTCTCAACTCAAATTCTGTGATGCTACGATGCTTTTTTTTTGCACAAAGAAAAGCATAATTTACTCAAACTGTCTGCAACAGAGGCGTATTGTATACGTAATATATCATTTAAATCATTTTAAAATAAATGCAAAATGCTTAAAATCACAAACTTAAGTTCAGAATCTACATTATCATCAGAGCATTTAAAGTGGCAGAAGGCAAAACTGCAGAACAGGTGTTTGAATAAACAAAAATGATGTCTGTTAATGTGAACACTTTTGATGTCATGTCACTTCACGTCTTGGCGAACTCTGAGATTACCAGGGCGTTTTCATAAAAGAAAAATCTGAGGAGCAGGCGACTTAAGCTAAAGTTGACATTTGCTCTCCATTCAATCTCATTGGCGTCTTGGAGAAACTGTTGAGTTTGAAAAGATCTCATTTGTGATATGCCTTTTTATTCAGCGCCGTCTCTCTCTCATGGCAACAGTTCCTTCGGAATCTAATGACCGTTTCACATTATAAATTGGGAGATCTGTGGCTGTTATGCTTCAGCTAAAGCAAAGATTCAGAAGCAAAACACACAGCACATTCTCATAAGACAATGAATAAATGAGCAGGCTCTCTTGAAAAGTTCTTTTTCATTCTACGTAACTCAACTGGGATGCGTTAGAAAGGAACGAGGCGAACTTATTTACAGGGTAATTAAGACTAGACTATATATCCCTTCCTGTTCCTATTCGTTATTTTCGTCTCTCCCTTCATCTCCGTCTCTCTCTTTCCCTCTCTGTATATGTTTTGGCAGAACAAGCGAGCGATTCTGAGGACTGCCATTTAGTCTCATTGTTCTGCATCAAAGTAAGGGGCTTTTAAATGATGCTGACTCTGTCGGCTGTGGCTTTAGAGGCAAATTTTAATCACAGAGTCAGTCGCCGTCTGCCAAGCGCTGCCTTAAGCGTTCGCCTTTCTCTCTTTCACGACCGTCTCCCATGAGTAGCCAATGAGACGCAGAGCTGAGGGGAAAAGGCTTAACAACAAAGAAAATGAAAAACAAAACAAAGCTACGAACATGCCGCTAATACTCACACAGATATAAATGTGTGAATGTAGGTGGCAGAGAAAGATAGAACAGAATAGACTATTTGCTCCTTCTCATGTAAACAATTATAGGTGCACACAGGCGTATGCGCCCACCATAATTAATTATGAATGTATTAAGATAAATCGCTTCGGTTTCAAACTCTGCTGACATATAAAAACACAGTCACGTTCGACACGGACGCGTGCAAATGCCAAGGCGCCGTACCGGCATGTGGCCCTTGTCTAACTGATGTCCGACTCTTGATCTGAGGAGATCTTTGAAAAACACCTATCAAACCTGCCCTTCAAAGTAATGTCAGGCATCAGAGAGTCTCGTCTAAGCGAGGGATACAAAGGCATATCATAACTTAACTCTCAGCGTAAAGAGCTCTTTTAAATTTTCCTGAAACTCAGCCACCTTGTCAGCAGCTGTGAGTTGGGCAAAAGTGACTGATAGACCGAAGTGTTTGACAGGAGGCGTTGGAGGTCACCAAATACAGAACGTTCCAGGCTGAAGGAAGTGATGAACGTTCCTTCTTCAGCTGAGCGGTGCAAAGGCACTGTGGGATCTCACACTGTCAATAAGCAGCATGTTTGAACAGATCCCGCATGTGGCTTTAAGTGACCCCAATAAGAACAACAACACTGATGGTGACAGAAAAGCCCTAAAGGCAGTGGCTGAAAAGCAGCTTTATTTTCACTGAGAGTGTTTACATGACAAATGAGCTGAAGCGTGTTGCAGATTTCTTTATCCTTTTTGGAATATATTCACTGAAGGTGATAAAGATTTGGTCAGCGCCGGGCATTGACGAACCACACAGCTGATTGTCCCATCTAAAACCAAGCCTTTGAATATTTTGACAGACTAAACATAAAGTTTTTTACATTTTAGACACATTAATGGATTATAAAAGGCAGTAACAAACACAGCACATATTCTGGCTAAAAGTATTCATTAAAATATTTAAGATTATGATATTTACTGATAAAAAAAGCACATTTTATTACAATTTAATAAATGTAATAAAAATGTTTACCATTAAAACAAGGTTAAAAATGTAGCAGTAAAAATAAATAATTATTCATGGATTGTTACAAAGTTTTTTACACTTTATTGTAAGGTTAAATTCTCAATATTAGAATTTTTTTTTTTAATACATTTGAAATTTGCCTCAAACTTCCAATTTCCTACCTATTAATAACTAGTAAAGTAGTTGTTAATTTTAGGTATTGGGTAGAATTAAGGATGTAAAATATGGTCCTGGGCAAAATGTGCTTTATAAGCACAAAAAAAAACATCCAATATTTTAATAATAGGTACGTCAATAAGCAACTAGTTATTAGTGACCTATGCTAGGTCCCTATGCTAAAGTGTTACCATGTTTTTAAAGTGACATTGTTATCGAAAATGCATACGAGAGTTTCTAAATTTATCTATCCAATATATTCCATAATGACATATTTTAAAAAATAAAATAAAATTAACACAACCGCCTCTCAGTTTTTAATCCTCTTGGCACAATATAATCCTGAAGAGGTAAACCGATAAACAGGGTTTATAAAGAATAATCATTTGCAAAGGTGCCTGCTGAAATGTTTTGACATTTCTCGCACACATTCATAATTAATGCGTTTTAATTGAGCGGACGGATCTAAATGGCACAACGGGCTAACTGTGCAAAATGAGCTCTGTACTACTAAATCTGCAAAGGCACATTTCTGTTCACCCAAGGCAAGCACAAAGAAGGTCCGTCCTCCCGTACGTTCCCTTCCGAGGATTTCCGCAGATCTGCCTTCTTTAATGACTCTGTAAGCATCTATCGCGTGCACGTACATGGGCCGGTCTCGAAAACAGATGGAGCTTCGCCACTGCAAAGTGTAAAAAGACAAGAATGGACACAAAAACTTTCCACACCTCATCAGCCCAATGTCACTTTTTAATGAAAGCCTTCTCTTTTTCCATTAAATTGTCAGCTCTGACGGGCATTTTCTGTTCGCATTTGTTTATTCGCAGACTGTATTTTCCGCAGAACGCCATTTCACCTGCCGTAAGCGGTTTTGTCTCAGACCGCGGCGAGGTGTACGTTTCCAACGCTCCTTTAGAAACTCATTCAAATTAAGAATGGTGCAATGACAAATGCTCTGAGAGCGGCAAATCTGCTTCAGAAGGCAAATTTGGAGCCTGTCTGAATAAGGAGAGGGTGACATTTACAGATTTGATTTTCTCTCTACCTCATCATACGGCAGACACGAGCCCGCGCAGGGGTCGCTTTAGTGTCGGCCATGACTTTTTGATCCCATTTTGGAGAACGTGGGCTTTGGAGGAAACGTATTAAACCATCCTGATATAAGCACAGATTCAAGAAAAACTCCTAGCTCGAACCGACTCAAATGGAGGTCAGGTAAATCCCGGGCTGTTTCTGTGTAACAGATAAGGACGACAGCGAAAGACAACAAGGACACCTAAAGGAGTAAATGTTTTGGAGAGCAATTACGTCACTCGTTTTCGCCCGTTAATGGATCGATTTTGGCCCATCTGTCATATTACACCAAGGACCGCAATCTGTCTCGTGAGAAATGTTCCAGAAAATCAAATCTCATAGCCGTTCGCGTCTCAAAATGAAACTTTAGAATATAATTTAAAAACAAAACGCAAATTGCGAACCAGCACACTATAGATTTTACTCATCAACTGATTTTTTTGTTTTTTTTTCACCTTGATCAAAAATGTTGTATATATAAGAAAGCGAGAGAAAAAAAAATCTAATCCTCCGGTGAGATGAGGTGTCAGTTAATTATAAAACTTTGTATAATAAAGACTGAAAAATGCTGGGAAAAGCAACATTTACAGCTCCCAGTACAGATATTAAGGGGTGTCTAGGGAAATTTGTGCCTTTTTCCTCTATTTTTTTCAAACAAAATTAATGTGACAGAAATAAGGGCTCATTGCACAGTATTCCGAGCAGACAGGGAGAAGGATGGGACTGCATGTTAATTCATCAGCAGTGCTGGTAAACTTTTCTTCAAGTGGTCTTCCCTCAACTGCTTTATTAGCCGCATGAGTTGAAGGCGGGCTGGGAAAGAGGGAGTACTTTAACTTTAAAGCGAAAGTAGGAAAAGCTTTGATATGAAAGACGGCATAAGAAAGGAGAACGTAGCGGGTTGACACGGTCTTTTACTAAGCTGGCATTCCAGCCTCCATACTACAAGCCTCCTCCGCGCCTCTCTCCAGGGACTTGTGCGCTGCATGAAAATCAGTGGTATAGTTATCTATATGCTAATTTCCATGGGACGAAAGGTGAATATTCAGACGCCGGAGAGTCACACCCACAGCGTCTGGTCAAACACAACACAAACATCAAGACCGCACTGCAAAAAACAACATAGACACGTACGCGGATCACGAAGAGATCACATGCGTCTAATTTAATTATTAAGTTCACGTTGCGATGATGAATTAAGCTAAGCGAGGCCTGACCGATTACCACCCGTGCTTGATAAACAACTGCACAAGAGAAAATTATACAAACACAAAGTAGGGCTGGGCGAGCTCAATATTTTTCCAGATGTTGGCAACATTTAGTTACACTGTAAAAAATGACTGTGATTTTAACTTGAAAAAAAAAATGTTGATATGCAACAGTAAAAACCTGTGAAATTGCTACGTTTCATCTTAGCTTTTCTTATCATTTATGTTTATTAGGGCTGCATGTTACATGTAATGTCAAATTAATGTTTTTTGCATATTTCCTTTTAATGTTTGCACCCTAATATAAATAGGACATATGACAATTATATATGAAAATAGGTGGTTAATGCAACAACAAACAGAATTCTTTGAAGAACAAAGACACACACAGAAGATCTATTTTTACATATCAAATTTATTGCACCACCAGTTGTTATGGTTATTGTTGCCAGTCGCTGCATTTTCAGATTCGGACCCACATTCAAATAAGGTTGTCAATCCAGAAACTTTGCAGTGTGTAGCTAGGAGCGTGAGAAATAAAACTGAAATAAAATTGTGAATGGGTTACAAAGCGAGCAAAGAGTGCTTCCTTTATAATCACTGAAGCTGTCAATCACTTCAGCATGAGTTCACTGACTGAGCCACGAATTTGTCAATACTGTGTAATCAAGTCCTATATTACATTGTGTTTAATGAAAGAAAACACTAGCGTTTGGAGAAATATTGAGCGGATCTTGCTCACATGCTCATCAAACATGATTGGCTACAATGCTCAACACTGCAAAAACATGCTGTAAATAGAAACCATTGAAGCTCTATACAGAGCGCACACACACATATACATATGTGTGGTTAAAAAGGGTAAAATTGGCTTACTAAACTTTATCAAAATATTCCCTAATTTCATAACGTCAGCAACATTATTCCCTGTATTACCCAGCCCTAACCCAAAAGCATCCCTTTTGAAAAAAACAACTTTAGACTCCTACATCAAGCTCCGACCGACCGTAGTTATAAACCTACAAGCAGCTAAAGCGTCACATTGTGCTACGCGTATGAGAGGCGAGATCTTTTTCTGTATGCAATAAAATTTCTATTGAATTAGCAATGACTTGAAGGGTTGGACGATGTCAGTCAAATTGATTTAGCGTCTAGCGAAGCGCCTCAAGGTCACGAAGCTCGGAGCCAGACCTCGTCCAGAGAGAGTCTATAGCGTGAACGCTTTAAAGCAGCGGGCTGAAGAGATTCTTCAGTGTATCTGAAGAAGAGTTGAGAAGGAGGGCTGGCGTGACCTCCGGCGCCGGTCCTCCTCCCCGAACCCCTTTGAGGCAGAAAAAAAAAGTGAATCTTGGTGCTAATCTAGGGTTTAACGGCTCATCTTTAAAAGACCTGGCGGTGAAGAGCTGTTTTACTGTATCTGTCATGGCAGCTTGAGCAAGCATCACTTTAGAGAAAAGAGCAAAGCTTGTTTTAGGACGGGATAAAGAGGGCTGACAAAAACAGATCTCGAATCGATAGTGTCCTCTTGCTTTTGTGCCGCGATGATAGGATACCTTTTCTTTACTCGCTATTCCTTTTTTCCTCCGTGATTTGTGTTTCCCTAGCACCGAGGATGATGTTGACTGAATTCTGATCAACTCTGGACCACATTGCATGCGATGCTTTATTACAACTAATCACGCTCGTATAAAGCATTTTGACAGGATGATTGTGTGATCATGATCCTCATCATAAAAACTATAGTGACAGAGTGGACATAAAGAAGGAAAGATGAGGATAAAAGAACGAAAGGGAGGATGATAAATCTATTTTCCCCCCACAGGGAAATGGCCTGACAATGATTCACATTTCCTCTTAACAGAAAATAATGTGCCGTCCTAAAGCCATTAAAGGAAGCTTGTGTCCGGCCAGAGCCATGACATCATTTGGCACGCTGTTTTACCACCTTTTCTGATTCAAATGGGATCCGGGTCCAACTGGTCAGTTTCAATTTCACTCGTCCCGGCCGTTCCAAGATCAATACCAATCAAAGCAGTGATTGCTCTATTGTTCTGCTTAATACTACAGCTCCTTCACCAGCTCCAGGCCTTCATCACCATCAGCGGCCACATCTGCGCCATTCAATATATCATTCGGCAGATAGCTATCTGGCATTTGGCTAATGAAGACTGTTTATAGAGAGGAGATTATAAAAATGCAAAGCTTCTCTGTGCTTTTTTTAACACATTAAAAAAACATACATTTATGTCGTCTTTCTGTGTGGGAGCTGTGTTTGGAAATTTGAGTTTACATTTACTCATTTTGTCCGCTTTTTTTGAAAAAAAAGGTCCAAGGGATGTATTCACAAAATCAATATTTCTCTGATACGTTACAAAGGGGTCATACGGTGTTGTGTGTGTAGTGTAACGCAATGTGTTTATGCAGCTTAGGTTTCGGGAAAACACATTATTTTCCACATACTGTACATTATTGTTTCTTATCTAAGCCCTCCTTTCTGAAGCAGGTCTATTTGTACAAAACTCGTCGTTCTAATAAAGCGGGGTGTGCTCCGATTGGTCAGCTCTCCAGTGAGTTGTGATTGGCCGAATACCACAAACATCTGTCGGAAATGTTACTCCCCTTACCATAATGTGATGCGTGTCCCAGCATAATGACGCAAAAATAATAAAAGCCATTATAAAGGAGACGTTGATCAAGTGGGGACATAATTATTGATCATCACGATTGCTTAACATTTGGGCGGTATTATGAAAATAAACCCACTCTATGACATAAAAAAAGCTGGGGTTTGTTTAACGAGTCGTTTTGGGGGGTGTGGGAAAGTCATAATTTTTATACATTCATAAATAATTTGTTTTGAGACTTTAGTATTTGCAACTTTAGGGATCCTGTCTATGCACTAATAGCTTGTAACAACCCAAAGAGAAGGGAAAACTTGAAATCACGTCATATGACCCCTTTAAAAATGGCAAATTTAATAATTACTCTAAATTATTATTATTTTATTAAATTAGTTCTATGAAACCCTGGCGTTTAAAATAATCGGAATAATGCTGCGTGGATGTTTATACACCAAACTGATATTGTTTTAGTGCTCATTTGCCTAATCGCTATATTATTGACCTGTATATACTGAATACTAGTCATTGGCTGTGCAAGATAGATATAGGTTTCAAAAACACATCTTTGATTAAAGAAATGACTGTGCGGTTTACAGAAATAACGCAAAGTAAATAGTCACTAGATAATATGCAAATATATAACACACTCCAACAGACTGATATTCAGAGGCATAATATAAATGAAGTGGTAACAAAACATATGCTTCTGACATGAATTATAAAGCACAAGCAGGTTCTATAAACAGCACACAAATAGGCAAACACCAGCTTGAACCATTGTCTTACACCTGGACGCATAAAACCAACATGCAAATCCATGCAACACTGACTACCAAAGGCATTCAGAGACATAAACAAGACAGAGGATATGAGAATGCTCAAATACACATGGACTCAATCATGCAAATGAGTGTATGAATACAAATGGATAAAGAGTTGAGCTATGCATACAAAATGCACTTTAGAGTTCTGGCAAACAATTTGGTCCTGTTTTCCGCCCTACCCAAGTGCTCTCTCTCTCTCTCTCTCTCTCTCTCTCCATCATCACAGTTTAAAAAAAAATCATATTATCATCACTATGCTCTTCGATTGCTCCTTGTTTGTATTATGTACTGAACGTCTTTAGTCTTTAGACGACTCATAATAATTTCATCTTTGTGTTAATAACAACACGGTACACGAAAGCCATTTACACAGTGTGAGTATCCGAAAATGCATCGAAAGTGAGAGACAGGATTGGTAAACAACTTCTTTTCGATCTAGGTGCGATTTTGTCACAGGTTTCCAAAAACAAGAAGGTCAGGCTCCATTTAAACCAGCTGGACCTGAAAACAAGCTATGCTGCACTGGCTCGGTCGTGACTTACTCCCTGAGACGAGTAAACGAATGTGTGCTGGCACGCACAGATGAGGCATGATTGTTATGAAGAGTGACATAAGCCTCCGCCAAGTGAAGCGTCACCGGACGCCCGTCACGCTAGCGCTTGGCACAATTACCGCCGACTGTTTTGATAGCGAGAGTTGTTACGCAAGCAAAGAGTTCAAACTCCTCCAAGACAGGAGGCCGATTCTGCGATAGCCTCACTTTGGTGTCTGGGCATCCCAGGGGACCGGCGTCTCTCTCTGCTCTCTTCTTTGGTAGAGCAGTTCAGTCAACTGTTTGCATCATTGCAACACGAACAAAACCCCTCATTATTTGCAGGATCTCAATTAAATTTTATCTTAGCCAATTTAAAAGATCTGTACGGCAGCAACTTCTCTCTTAATTGCTAGGGTGTTTTTTTGGAAAATAAAGCCTTGGCTGATAAAACACTGAAGATATGGGATACTGCGTTTGTGACAAGAGAGCAAATTAATGCACTGTCATCCTTCCATTGAAGTAAGTCAAGAGATGATTCTCCCGAGGCTAACTGCTTCTTGTCCCAGAAAATATGCAATGGCATGACAAAAAAAAAATCTGCACATTCATATGATAGCACAACACTGGTGAACTGAACACACATAGGCCTAAAAGTAAAAAAACAGCACATCTAAACATATTCTAAAGAGACTGCATGATGTGCAGCATGGCTGCCTTAATAAGTGGGTGTAGTTCATCTGGGGATTTCCAATGGTGGAGTAAAAAAGGCTACGCTGGACACTAGGGAAGACGAGACGGGGGGAAGGAGAGGAACTGCAGACCAGGATTCCTCCCAATTAGCTCACTTCGACATTCTGGTTCTGTCCCAGTTGGCTCCCAAAGCTTTTCTTGGCTCAACAAAGCAAGAGAATCAGGCTGAAATGGGGTCCATGAAGAGGGCCGTCTGAACTGGATCTCCTTTTATCCTCACATTCCGACACGTCCAGGGATTCAAGGCTCACAGGCAACGTCTGCTTCTGCGTAATAAGAACCAACGGCCCATTTTATTTGAAAATCAACATGTAGCCTGATCGATGGATTACCAAAGGGTGATTAAAGCCCGAAACTGATTGCAAACATGGCCAAAGACAACGGACACGTCTATCCCTCCAGCCGCTAATTACACCGTTAGCCCGCAACAACTGGGCAGCAGAACTCCTGCCACTTAGTGTCCGTGCCGGAGTGTCTTCATTAAGTGAGTGTCTCTTCGAAACAGCCTCCGTCACTTAGTGAAATCACTGAGAACGGCTGGAGAGAGAGCGAAGCGCAGCAAGAACTCTCCAATGGGGAATGAGGATGCGAACACACCCTCATCCACACCCACGCAAGCCAACGCCTGGGCTCTGCTCAAAGAGCGCCGGGCGTTGATTAGCCATGACAACGAGCTGCTGCTTCCAAAAATATGCCGCTCGTTCCGGAGCAGCGTGGCCATGCATGAATAAACATCATCTGTAATGGAGCTGAATGAAAATGAGGCGCTGGCCTTTTTTTAAGCTGATCTACCAAGAAGGGCCTCTCCCTCCCGACTCCCTGCGCTAAAAGTCACCTGCTAGCTGAACGTTGGCTTATTACAAATTGCTTTGATAGAATTTGCTAAGCTCTTGAACCTGGTAAACACGCCAGGAAAACAACCATTATTGTGCTGAGAGCAAGGTTTTAGATCATATGCTCTAGAGACTCTGAAGTCTTGTAATAATTTGATCTTTCTCTGGTTTGGGCTCTGGTAATACTATAAAAAGACTCTTGATGAACTATACCAGCTGCGAGAATGAGGTTATACAGTATGTAAACGAATGGGCAGAGAAGATGAACAGCATTTCATAACATTGTCATGTTTTGAGGGATGCAGTGGAAAAGGAAGCCAGCTCTCTTACTGTTGTTGTCTGTGTCATCGCTGACACTCTTAGGAGGAACGTGGCCCGTGTAACCGACGGCGGTTCTGTACATTCGATCCGGATTACGTATTTTCTTCAGTCCTACAGGGGACACAGTGGGGGAGGGAAGAGTGAGGGGAGAAGGTCTGTGGGTACAACAATACAAAGCCCTCTACTTTCTATTCATGCAGAGGTCATTAATTGCTTTTATTCTCACCTTCTGAATGACCCCGACACATTACGACTGCGATGCTGCGATAAAGTTGCCCTGCCGCGAATGACTTGCTTCATGCACTACGGGTCAAAAGGTCATTTCGGGGGTTTATTTTAAGTTCAAGGAAAATAGCTGCTATCACGCTTGCGTCTGTGAGTCTAAAGGAGTTTTTCCACGTATTGCATGCGAGATGCGCACGTAGGTGTGCAATCAGCTAGGCTGGCGAGGAGCTAAATCTACACGTTGAATCATACCACACGATGAGGTTCTACTAATTTCTGTGGCTTGCTGGAGAAGAAAACGGAGTTGGCAGGGGAAAAAGGTGTTTTTCTGAACACGGATGCACGAAATTAGCTCAAAAACTACGAATTTAACTCATTAAATGGACAGTTCATCCAAAAATTTAAATGGTCAGCATTTACCCTGCCTCATGTCATTTTAAACCGTTTCTCGTGCTTTTTTTGAAGAACATTTTAGTTTTTTATGCGGAACATTTTTTAATGTTCCACAGAAGAACGTCAAATTTAGAATGCCATGAGGGTGATTAAATGATTTTTTTTTTTTTCTTATTCTTTAAGCAGACGCAAAACATACAGCGAGACATAAAAAGCATGCAAATGACTAGAACCGAAATCTGTAGACCATCCAACACTTTCATTTCTCCCTGTTGTCACCTAAACATTGGTAAACATGCTGTTCGTTTTCATATCGACTCTTTAACAGTGATGGTCAAGGATTTAGTACCGGAAGCACTGGTAAACAGGACACATTGCGCCCTCTCCTTCACGTTGGCTAATCAATCCATGCAATCAATAATTTAGGAAGGATATATCGAGGCAAATGAAACTTCTTCGGAGTGGGAGACAAGGCAAAAGAAAACACAGCTGCCTATGTACATATCTTCAGAAGGAAATTTACACAACCCAATTTGTCTGGAGGAGCCAGTAGTATCAGTTGTATTTTTTATGCTTCGTCACACAGATCAGAAACACCCAGAAGCTTCATTTTAAGCAAAACAGTGAAATTTCACTTTTCTGATAAACTGAGATTTGACAGGCGACCAAATATATACGGCTAAGCTCGCGCGGCCTGGGGTTCTAAACAGGTGAAGCATGCGAGTTACAGAATACGGAAAAAAAAAATTACAAAAAAAACGCGGAGAAAGAGACTCTCGTGCACTTTCTAGCCAAGGAAATATTCCAGAACACGACTTTGAAAACATCTAAAAAGCTGATGGGGTAGTGAGAGGAGCGCATCCTTGTATGTAAGCTGCCATCATCGTGTTGGCAAGAACCACTGGAGGATATGCTTCCTGTGTGGAGGAAGAGAATAGAAATGATCCAGGAAGCTGGCAAGAGCAAAGACTGTCAGATACAAATGCGTGACACAGTTTTAGGCCGTACGGGTCAAAAGAGGCAATGTTTTCTCCTGTTCTGTGGCAGCTCAAATAGGTAAAAATAGCCTAGAATCCTGTCCCCAAACTTACGTTCCATTATGACACATTTTTCTTTCTAAGAAGTAGAGCAAGAGCAAAGCGTTACCTGACTGGACTCGCACAGATAAATATACACAGTGAAACGTGAAGAAAGGTAATACCTTTTTCTGGCCAGGTCATCTCGTCATCGGCAATAGCAAAAAATTAAGATCTCCACCAACGAGCAGGAAACACAAGCGTGCTAAAGCCTATAGATCCGAAGTAGCGTGTAATTAATACTTTCTAGAAGACAATCCTATACGTTCACTAGAGAAACAAGCTCGCATGCACACTACCGTCCCACATAGGCGCTCTTGTGAGCTCACCCAAATCACACGGGGCAACTTCGTTCAAATTCCACTTTGATGGAATTCTTTAATAGGCAAGCTTAGTTACCACTCTTAGTTCCAGTGTGTGTGTGTGTGTGTGTGTGTGTGTGTGTGTTGGGGGTTTGAAGGGGGGTACTGATTTGCAAAGCTCAATAGCACCACCCTGTGGCTGCTATGGACCAAAACTTGCTTGACTGCCTTGATTTAGAAGAAGAAGGAAAAAAATAGTTGAATAAATAATTCAATGTTGACAAACTCGTGGCTGTTATTTTAAGCTATTCCGGGCCTAATTTTCCAACGTTACTCAACAATCAGCATTTTCTCACCCGGATGCCTTAGAATCAAACTCGTGCCTGACAGTTCATCTGGCCCCTAGAAAACATTATGTTTTCCAAAAGGCATCAAAGTAAACGGAATACGAGGAATTCTGAAGGCAAGGGAGCGTCTGGTAAATCATAAATGCGATCTGAATTATTTACGTCTTCCGTCAGAATTTGATATATATATATATATATATATATATATATATATATATATATATATATATATATATATATATATATATATATATATATATGCGCATTTTAGTCTAAAAGAATTTCACCAGGACGTGAGGAAACATTAAAAGCATCCCCAAAGAATGATGCACATGACGCACTCAGTTGATGCAAAGAAAGTGAACTTTAGATCACGACCATATAGATAGAAATTAAGTCATAATCGCATTCGGATCCAATTCTAGCGACTAGCAAAGGCATAAACTTGGTTTTAGTTGCCGAGCATGGCTTTAGCAAAGAGGAGAGACGTACCTTTCATTTTGCTGCCTCATTAAAATTCCGCTTCAATTTTTCCCAGCGTCCTTTCCGATCCAGTTTAAATGTGTTATTATCTAAGAAAATAACTGCTGACAGCTTCAAAACAGCAGCGGCCAAACAGTCACAGTTCTGGGGAAATATTCCACACGAGACTGAAGCATATCGAGCAGCTGTCGGTGGGTTCAGTCACTATGAGGGGGGTTCTGGTGGGGGTGGAAAGAAATCAATCACGTTTTAGAGCATCACCATAAATCTGCATTTATCGCTTTCGGAGTTAAAAGCGTCGCCCTGTTCAATGCGAAAGAAAAATGAAGTAGTTGACCGCGTTTGACTTCACGGAGCTCGCTTGTTTGTCAGCCCACGGGGAACGTGGATGCGGTGTGGAGGAATCCCACTCCAAACCAAACGCGAGTCATTTCACGCGTTCATTTCGTCTGATGCGCTCATGTGCGCGTCTCACTTACAAGAAAAAAAACACGTTTCTCTTCACCTAACGAAGGCTGTGGCTCGGCTTGACTTGGATGCGCGTGACTTTGAAAAACCTCTGTGCGCTTTGAGATGAAAGGAGTCGCGTAACGAACGTAACCCGTGATTACCTAACTCCGTTCCCGTTATTTTTATAGCCGTCTCAGAGATGGCTAATCCCATCAGCGCTTCAGCTTTTTTGCCATTTCGTGACAAACACAAGCTAAGCGAAAATGTCACTGACTTTCTCCGCCGCGTATCCCTATCCTGACCTTCGTCGTCTGGAGCTTAACGCGGACAAAGCTGCGAAATGAAAAATAATAATCTTGTTATTTCTCTCTTACCTTCCGGCTTGTTTTCGGCAGCCATTTCCCCTCCGCGCGCCACATCCTCCTCCTCCTCCTCCTCCTCCTCGCGACCGGGGGGGTACCACGCGCGTTCACGGCGAGGACGCGGCGAGCGGCGGGAGGCGCGTTCGTCAATACGCGTTAGCTATTGGACGCAAAGTGCCATAAATGACAATGGTGTTTTCGGTGATGCTTCGTGAATTTGCGAAATCCATATCCCCCTTTTATCCATCTCCTCCACGCCATTGGTGAATCGGTTTTATTTAGGAGACACCTTTACAACGCAGCGACCAATGAGGTTTTTGGACGGGATTTAGTGGACGCCTGTAATATGCATAAAGCAGAATCTGTGGATTATATTTAAGTCTATGCGACGAACGTTTATGAATTCAGGCTTGACAGACACCCATATCTGTTCTGCCCACCGAGACCGTAAAAGACTATTTTATAACGCTGCTAATCGAGATACGTGTCCAGCAGTCTAAGTACTAATAACATGCCCCACTGTGTCATATAATTAGATGTTAACGGCCATGTTAGAGTCGTTAATCTGCCACTCGTGCTGAAGATGATTGTGAAATCAGAATGGAATGGGCTTAAGCGTGATGACTGGTTTACGATAAAAGGTTATTGTGTTGCAAGCCAGCTGTGATGCTATATAATTTAAGGAAGAAAGCAAGAAAACATCTGGAGGCTCCGGTCTGGGTCGTGAGTTCTTGAGCGCTGTCCACTCGTGGGTGCTGAAGGAGATGGTGCTGAAAGAACAGCTCCACAAAACAGACTGAGCATTATGTGTGTCGGTCTGCCGCGTTCCGTAATGAAGCCAAATCTCGAGTGTTTACGCACAACAACACAGCATGCAGCGATGACTGCAAATGTTATTCGAACAACAGAATGACGGCAATAAGAAAAATGCAGGTAACAAATACATGAAAAAATTATTTCGCGTGCGCTAGGCCCGTCATTACAATTCTGAGAGACCGTAGTCATGTGCTGCACACATTTGAAATTACGTCAAAACGCGGTGACAAAGGGTGACCTAAAGTGAAAAATTCCCCTTAAACTTTTAAAATCGCTTAAACGTGTTAATGGAGATAGAGAGAATATAAAAGAACACATATGTAGCCTGCTGTATGCGAGCGCAGAATTAATCATATCGCTACCATTTAGTTTACAAATAAATATTAAGGCTGTTGGATTAATATTTAATTAATATTTAAACGTAAAAATGAATTATTTAAAAACTAACAGCAATAATAATAATAATAATAACAATAATAATAATAATAAAACATATGCATTTGAATCAAACATTATCATCCTGGAATCTGTCTAATAGCGGGTATATTTAAATTTTAAATAATTTCAAGTTGCGTAACTCTCCCTCTCTCCAGAACACACGGTGGCGGACGAAAATCAGAATCCTGAACCTCAGCCGAGGGCGAATTGGCGCGTTTACTATGGCGAAGGTTTAACTCATTAATATTCCTCTCGTCGTACCGACGTCAACTCGCCAAGTTCCCGGAGCGTTCGCTGACGTAAATTCTGTGACGTTGCCGAGCCGAGCCTTCGCTGAAGCGGGATTCGCCGGATCGCAAACGCCTATCTCACAACGTCAGCGCTTTAACGAATCAGCTTGGCGTACTTGGCCGAACGTCACGTTGCGTGATTAATATTCATGACAACGGCCTTCGCCGTAGTAGGAATCGGCGGGATGGGATTTGGGACACTGGGAACATGGCGGCTGCCTTGGAAAATGAATTGGAAGTAGATAACGAAGATTATTACTCTCTGCTCAATGTCAGGAGAGAGGTAAGAAAGCGGATACGTTTCTAAGAGGAGATATTTCATCTGCGTTGTCGAGATCTGCACGGAATGAAGGGATGCTTGCAGTTTCTCTTATCAGCTGACACTGTCCTCCTATAAGAGACATTCATACAGCTGTCATCGCATACTATTATGTGCCGGTTGCGTTGGGCTCGGACTCGCTGATTTGACGTTTCAAGCTCGGGACAACTTCCTTGCAGTATTTTCAGCTGTCAATTTGCTTTCATGCCAGCTATCTAAGTGATGTTGGTTTATTAATGTTTAATTTGCACGTACGTAAAATGCGCACGACTAGAGCTTTTCTCAGAACCAATTCACTTGATATTAACGCTCGAAAGCAGTATTCGGCATTAACCCAAGGCTAAATAAAACCTTTGAATGTATAATTAATTATTATACCCACCCTAACAAAACTTTTGCATTACGTATAATTCAAGTGAGCCTCAAATTCTTGAGGATGTAGCGGAAATGTTGAGTTTAAAATGCAAAAGCGCGCCAAGGCACAATGTTACCTGAGCACGATAGCCAATCAGAAGCCCGCTATGAGGGTGTGGCTGATCCAACTCATTTAAATATTCAGTTTGTGTTGACTCCGCTTGTTGTGCAAGTTGTCGATCAATTTTAACGTTTTTCATCTGCTGTTTATTGTTTTTACGGTGCACAGGCGACTCAAGATGAGTTAAAGTCGTCGTACAGGCGGCTTTGTATGCTGTATCACCCTGACAAGCACAGAGACCCTGAGCTAAAAAGGCAGGCTGAGCAACTCTTCACCTATGTACACCAGGCGTATGAAGGTAAGTATTAGAACTGTCCATATAACCTTTCAGTGCGGATAATTAAATGTTGTATTCATTTATTTACATGAAAGGGCAAATTGACCATAAAGCTTGGAGTATCATATGTAATATATGATTTTCTGAGGCTGAAAAACCTTTTAGTATAATCATAAAACTTTAGGGCATAGTATACGCCTTTTTGCTTTTAAATCTATAATGATTTATATAAAGTAAACTACTTAGTGAACTTAAAAGTAATTCTAGTTAAACAATAACTGGACAGAAGCAAGTCGGGTTTACTTTATTAGCCATACATTAATTTTAGAAAAAAACTGTATCAAATATATATTTGAAGAGTGTCTATTTGTAAGGTTTTTTTTTTTTAATCGTTGAATCACAGTACGTTATGTTTTGCACCTCAATAAAACCCACAGAACTTTTATCATAAAACTAAGCATTTGTTAATTATTTTTTTTTTTATTAAAGGCATAGTATTAGCTGAACTTAATGGTCATACAAATGCACACTGAATATAATCAAGGTTTTTTTTAATTGTAAGCTGTTTCATTTTGCAAAAAAAAAAAATAACTGGCATTATTTAATTTGTTAGTCTTTAAAGGGTTACAAAACCATTTATTTCCCTAAAAGGAATTTTACTGTTACAACAAATAAAGGAATGTTTTTAATTTTCGGAAAAGTATGTTTTAATTTAATCTTCTGCTTGAAAGGGTTCTGGTAGGAAAAAAAACTGAATACCGATTTAAAGTTGTGTTAGTAAAACTGATTTATAAATGTAGATGCATCCTTATTTGTATTCCTGTGTACTGTTTGATGACGTTTGTAGTAACTATTAATAAGCAGCTAATTTTTTTGAGGCAAAAGTCGTATGTAATGGTTTGTCAATAGCAAGAATTGGACCTTGAATTTTAGATATTTTTTATTTGACTTTAATTATTTGACATCTGCTTAGTTCTCAGCGACCCCCAATCCCGAGCCATATATGACATATTTGGGAAGAAAGGCCTTGATGTGGAAGGTTGGGAGGTTAGTTTTGGTCTTGAGTTTAATTTGAACTAATATTTGTATTACTGTGTGTTGCATGTCATGCTAATTTCTTGTCTGCTTCTTTGATCTCTGATATCTTTAGGTGGTGGAAAGGAAACGAACCCCTGCAGAGATCAGGGAGGAATACGAACGTTTGCAGAGAGAAAGAGATGAGAGGAGACTCCAGCAGAGAACAAACCCTAAGGTAGACATTCCAGACCAGAACAACAGCGGGAGATAATGACAAGACTGCTTTTTATTCCCCAAAATGAAGCTTTATTTCACCCAATCTCCCCCGTTTTGTTGTGCTCCAACTGATCTAATTTCAAAGATTCAATATTGCCAGTTTGTTTATAGGCCAGATAATTGCAGTCAAATCTTTGCTTTTTTTTTCGCTGAGGGTGATTGAGGACAGCTTTCTTGATTCGTTTTTGGTCTTTTTCCTCTTTCTGGAAACCTGTTTGCAAATTGCAATTTATCAGGAAAGTTTGTAGTACGGGTTCTTCAATTCAGTTTGGTCAAATTTAAGGCCATAAAATATCTTTAGTATCTTAAATGGCATAACAAAATAATTTCAGATGGAAAAACTACCACAAGACTGTCTGCTTTCTGTGTTTTAAGAGCATTACCATAGATTTATGAGAAGTGATTTTCATATTATCTACTAGTGATGAATAGAATGCTGCAGGAATTGGTTTTGGAGACCAAAAACCTATAAACAAGTTTTAGCCTTTCCATTTCAGTGAGTTTTTATGGTTGGATTGTTGGATAAATTAGTGAAATAACATCTATTGACATAACCTTAAGATATTTTTACATTTTATTCTTTAACATCAGATACTTCAACAAAACTTCCTTGTGTATTTTAGGCTTTTTTTGTCTTGCCAATAGGTGGCTAGAACTAATAAGGTTGTCAGAAACATTGAACATCACCCTGAAAATTTCTGCCGATTGTTTTTAGATTTTAAAATTTTGGTTAATTTGTGAAGAAATTACAAAGATTTTTGGATCAGCCTGCAAAAATGCTTCATCATTGTAAAACGCAGTTGGGTTTGTACTGTATTTATTTGTAAAGGTCCTAAAACAACAACAAAAAAAAAAAGAATTTTGTCTGTTTTCATTCAGGGGACAATAAGTGTTGGCATAGATGCGACGGACCTTTTTGACCGGTATGAGGAGGACTTTGAGGATGTACCAGGAGGAGGTTTTCCCCACATTGAGATCAACAGGATGCATATTTCCCAATCCATCGAGGTCAGTATGTACAATTGAGCATAACGGGATGTTGCTGTCTCCTTTATAAAAGCCTGTTCCACCACTGAATAAAACAAAATTGTGAGATATAAACAGTTCTGGTCAGTCGTCATTTCCTCAGAAATAGACTTTATAACTAGAAATGGTGAGGTTATACCTCACAATCCGTAGAAATTTTAATTGTGACGTGTAAACTGTGAAAATATATCAGAATTGCAAATATCTTGCAATTCTAACAGTCACTCATCTGACTTTTTTGCTCACAATTGCGTAATATAATGTCTCAGTTGCAATTTAGTAAGTTATAATTGATATTAACGGTTCTGTTTGACAATTTTATTTTTCACAATTGTGAGTTTATACCTCACAGTTCGTAGAAATTAGAATTGCGATTGATGAAATTGCAAGAGGTCAGGACTGCGAAGAAGGACTGCAAATAGCTTGCAACAGTAATTCGCAATCGTGAGAAAAGCCAAGATTGGGAAACAATCTGAACCAAGGATCCAAATATCTTGCAGATTTAAATTAGTAACTAGCAATTGCATGTTTATGTCGCAATAAAATATATCATGATATTTTTATTAGATATTGTCAGAATTGCGAGATGTAAACTTACGTTGTGTGGGGAAAAAGTCTGAATTGTGCAATTACTTAAAAAAAAAAAAAATGTTTGTGTTTGCCAGGCACCCCTAACTACTTCAGATACCGCGGTCCTCTCTGGATCTCTGTCAACACATAATGGCAACGGGGGAGGAAATATAAACCTTTGTGTACGCCGTGTGACCTCAGCAAGAGGCTGGGGAGAGGTGAGATTTCTTTCCAGCACACTTGCTGTTTTTTTTGGGTGGTATGGGTCTGATGTTCCCATTTGTTTGTATGTCTTAAGCTGGAGTTTGGAGCAGGGGACATTAGAGGACCTTTATTTGGGATGAAGGTATTCCGTAACGTAACTGCACGCTGGTAGGTGTCCGTCTGTCTGCGATGAGACTGATTTGCGTTTCTCTTTTTTGCGAATCTCATATGAATCTTGTGTCTCCTAGCTTTGTGACTGCCCAGTGGGGATTGCAGTTTTCCTCGCGCGGCGTTCGGCCCAGTGCCACTACAATGATGGCTCGCCATCTGGACCAGAACACTATGGGTTACCTGCAGTGGCGGTGGGGAAGCCAGTCTGCCATGACCACCAGTATTGTCAGGGACACCAAAACAAGCCACTTCACCCTGGCCCTGCAGGTGAAACCTATGCAGGGGTACACTGATGATGGTAATTTGTTTAGTTCAAAACAAAGTTAATGCATTAAGAATGCAATCCATCTGTTCTTCTTCCTGTTTCTCAGCTGGGTGTTCCTCATTCCTACCTGATGATGAGCTATCAGTACAAATTCCAGGATGAAGACCAGACTAAGGTCAAAGGTTCTATTAAGTATGTGCTTTGCCTACACCTTACAGTAGAGATGACCAGTCTATACACATTAAATAACATCATAAAAAAACGTTTTGTAATACTTTTACACGCACAGATAAGTAATTTGAAACTGAAAGGTTCTTTAAATCATTGTATATATTTTATATTGTATATTTTCTTTGCTTTTTCAGACCTGTTCTAGCAGCCATATATCATTATAAACAGGAAAACTTGACGAAGTTTATGGCATATAGAAGACATCTCTAACATAAATACTGATCGCGCTTGTCTTTAAATATGAAGAAAGATTGTTGTTCATTGTAGGACCATGAACTAAATCTTCTGACACTGAGATTGTGATCACAACAGCCGTTAAACGTCTGTCAGTGAACACATCAACTAGCGATCAAAGATTACAGATTTTAGCCTAACCTCCAGTCAGTGTAGACAGACTTTACCTATGGCAGTATAGCCCTTTTTCATGGAACTTGAAATGACCCATTATGCTTTGCATACACGTAAAGAGGATGCTCAGAACTTTTGGTTCGCAGTGTTTACATATGTATCTATCATGGTTATTGGGACTGATAACATCCTCTGGCTGATGACAATTGCCTGAAAATTGACCCGTCCTAGTTGCCATGTTGCCATGACCGACAAACAATGCAGCTCTCGCACCACACGCGTGTTCTCACTCAATGAAAAATACATCGCAGAGCAAAGAGAAAACTGACAACACACCGACAGACAGAGCTGATTATTTCTGACATTAAACAATGTCTGGACATATGACAGATCACTGTATTGCCTCAGTTCAAACAGGTGAACTGATCATCTATTCTTATTTAAAGCAAGAAATGAACATCAGAAAGTACTTTATTTTAATCTCGGAACACAGCATTTTAAGTTTAAGTCCACCAAAGTTAATCTACTCTTCTGTCTGATTTTTGCTCTATCTTTATCTCTATCTTTCTGTCACTCAGCACAGCTGATGTCCATCCTGTGCACTGAACGCTCTCTCTCCAGCATCATCATGAGCAGACACGCCCCTTACTGCTGATTGGCTACAAGTTTGTTTTGCTAATCGGCCCGAGTGTTTTTGAAAAATCGCCTACCCTGCCTTTTAAGCATTATTTTTATTGTTTTTATCATTATTTTAGCGTTTATTTTTAGCCGCGGGTGGCCCTCTCGGCCTTTGAGGGTTCATATATTCAGTGTAGGTTAATGTTCAACATATTGCCTAGCCCTAGTTTCTGTAAAATCCCGGTCTTCGTTTTCAACAGGACTGGGTTCTTTGGCACAGTGGTTGAATACGGCGCAGAGCGTAAGATCAGTCGGCACAGTGTTCTGGCAGCAACCGTCAGCATCGGTGTACCCCAAGGAGTCTCCCTCAAAATCAGGTTAGCACTGACCCGAGCTTAACCGCAATAAACACGGCTCAGAAGAACAGTAAACTAACCAACTCCAGCTGCTTGTGGGTGGTCTATTTGTTCTCCCTACAGGTTAAACAGAGCCAGTCAAACCTACCTCTTCCCTATTCACCTGACCGACCAGATTTTACCCAGCGCTGTGTTTTATGCCACCATTGGCCCGCTGGCCATCTACTTAGCTGTCCAGAAGCTTATTATTATGCCTTATGTACGAGCCCAGAAGGAACAGTGAGTTATTATCCATAATTACTGCTCTGAAACCGCCCATTTTCCTGATACCCCCGTCTTTACATTACTTCAGTTTCTCTGATGATGAAGGGCCCTGACCGTTTGGTTGTTCACAGGGAGTTGGAGAAACAGAAGGAGGATTCTGCTTCAGAAATTGCTCGCAGGAAGCAAGAAGCTGAAGCTGCTGTGAGTAAAACTAATACGTAGACAACAATGGCTGTCTCCCTCTTGCCAACACAAACAGCCATTTATCAGCGCAGATATGTGTTCTTGTGTTATCGTTTCATTGGTTTTCAGGTTTTGCTGATGCAAGAGTCGGTGAAGAGAATTATTGATGCTGAGGAATCTAAAATGGGTTTGTGAAATGTGTTTTTTTTTTTAATACTTCCAGATACAAATTAAGCTCTGGAGACCGCATCTGTGTGATTATAATGGCAGTTAGCACAAAGTCATGCCCATTCATTTTAAAAACAAACAAAAGTTGCAGAGTAACGAAAGTGTGTTGGGGGCGTGTAAATTTATGAGCAAAACTGTATGTTGCTTTTACGCGTTGCCATCTCTACAGCTTAAAATGTTTTAAATGAGCAGTGTTTTATGTATTGCAGTTATTTATTTACTTTTATTCTAGGTCTCCTCATTCTAAATGCTTGGTATGGCAAATTTGTGTCGGACAATAGTCAGAAACGTGAGAGAGCAAAGGTCATTGACGTGACCGTTCCTCTCCAGTGCTTGGTGAAAGACTCCAAACTCATTCTTACAGAAGCATCGAAGGTTAGACATTTAAACATCAAGCAGTGCTTTGCGTCAGCGAGCTGCTTTGACTCACGCCAAACGCTTTACATTCGTCCTGTCTCGTGTTAATCAGGCGGGCTTGCCAGGGTTTTATGACCCGTGCGTTGGAGAGGAAAAGAGCCTAAAACTGCTGTACCAATTCAGAGGAGCAATGCACCAAGTCTTGTCCGGAGACACAGAGCCTCTTAGGATACCTAAACAATGTGAGTACTCCGGAAACAAGCTGTGAATGTCACATGTCAAAGAAAAAATTTATCGATGTATATCTATAATATTAATATGCGACATTGGAGCACAGGTATATTTGTAACAGTAGCCAAAATACATTGCAATAATTTATTCATTAGGATATTAACTAAAGATCATGTTCCGTGAAAGTGTTTTGTACATTTCTTACCATAAATGCATTAAACCTTTATTTTTGATTAGTGATACGCGTTGCTAATGACTTAATGGATTCCAGATTTTCAAATTGTTAATTGAAAGCTCATTTAAGGAAAGTCTGCTTCTCTTTCTCTTTCTGTTCATTCAGCTCATAGAATCGATTCAGAGACATAGAAGTCTACCACACATTGAAAGAAAGAGCTCTATGTGCATCAAAGGAACTAAAAGGGACAGTCAGACATCGAGCGATCCGAAGGGCTGCTCCTCTTCATTTCGTGTAGTCACCCGTGTATCACCTCTGTGTCGTCAGTTTCTCTCAAAATCCCTTACACGTATCGTCAGTAAGCCATTTACGTCCTGACACCTCCTTGAGATCTGGAGTTTTAACTGAGATTCCCGATGACCCACCTGAAGCCGTCACAGCTTCGACAGTCATCAAGAAGACCGGATACAGTATTCCGTCCGTCGATTTCTAATCGGCGTTGATAAGTCATCTAACAAAACTGTACTTGAAAAGTATGGTTCAAACTGTACTGCACAAACGGTTGTTTCATAGGACGAGTGTTGATGTCGACAGATGTTTTTTGCATGTTTGTAAACCGAAAATCTCACGCTCACACTGCCTCCAAACTCACTACCGTAAAAGCTGCTTCTTTTTTTTTTTTTAGTAGGCCAATCTGTTGTGACCAGAGCATCATGATTTCATTTTACTCCAGGAGAAGTGTTATTTGGATTATGCTCGCGTTGTTATTTTTTGGTTATTGATGATTGGAGGAGAAAAGGTTTCTAAGTAAAAATAGGCACCTAAACTTTTCCTGGGATTCCTCGGTTCGTCCCTAGGTCTGCAGTGAAGCCATATCAAAGACAGTCGTACAGTATCTTCTCCAAATTCAAAAATGAAGTCATATAGTCAGAGTTTCAGTGAAGCGGAAAAAAAGACAGGCTGTTGTTTTTATTTGTTTAGCTTGTCGTTCTTAGCATCTGGAAGTTTGCTTTGATAGCAGCTTTTCTCCTGCTCCGTTTTCTCAAGTTTTACGGACTTTGAAATGTCAGCAGCAGTGCTCGGACTGAGCTAGTGTAAAAATTTTGGCTATCGAATGAGTTTAAATGGAGTACGTATTTTAAAGATCCATTATTTCAAACGAAACCACTGAAGCTTTGTGTAATTTAAATGTGCCATGCCCCTTTTTCCTTTTTTTTTTTTTTTTTTTTTTAACTTTTCATTGTTTTATTACTGCATTTGTCGGTAAGTAGGCAGTGCCTGCGTTGTGCGTATTAGTCTTTCCTGTTGTACCTTTCATCTGTTGGGCTATAAGGGAAAATACATTTTGTTCTTGAGCATCAACAATAATCTTTGCATCTAAAAGAGTCAAAGCCTGACTCTTCCAGAGTCTTTGGTCGTGTTGAATACACAAACTATTGACAGGCCATGGAACCGTTTTGGCAGTCTCTGGTTTGTACCCTGCACGTTTTAGCATAGTTCATGTAAATGGCTTCTTCAAGCCACATTTTGCAACTTCGAAAGAAACCGGTGTTACATTCCTATCTGATGCAAAACCTTACAAATGTGTTCATGTAACGTAGTCAACCTATAGAGTGATTTAAATAAAAAGTGAAGAAACCTGAGCTTTACCTGATCTGACTGACTAAACACATCAACAAATCAACCCTCATCTTCAATGTGCGCGGAAACAAGTGAATGTAGTGAAACGGTTATCTATCCCTTCCCTAACCTGTACAAACACACAAACTCCCATTAATCGTCATTAAAATCATCTCTTTATTTACAACGGTTTACAAGAAGTTTCACAGAAACATCACTCTTTCTTTTCATTGGACTCGGCGTAACTGGGAACTCAAACTTTAGCGGTTCTTCTTCTAGCACACAAACAGCCCCGAAACATCAGCCATACTGCATGAACGCGCAATTATACAAAACAAAATGTACAAAATCACCTTCTATGATCCCTTGATAAATGGTTTAAAAAAAAAAAAAGATAGCATCGACATAAAGCACTTCAATTTAACAAGCGACACTTTTTTTTTTTTTTTCACGAAACAATGAAAAGCTAGCTTGTTCAATAAAAAGCCTACAAAACGTCCTTTGAGAGGAAGACAAAATGCTTTAGAGGACATCCAGGTTTAACGTGCAAAAAATATAAATCACGGTGGAGACTGTCCACTGCCTCGTCAGAAAAAAAAAAACATAACAGGCCAATTTTGCAAATTATCAGTTATTTTCATAAACTATCGGCATTACTGGTCTTGTATGAAAAAAATAAAAAGGGAAACGAAAGAGAATACTTGGTACATGGATAAATTGTTATGCCGAAATCTAAAAATGTTAAAAGCTTTAAGGCTAGACATGCAAACTATTAAAAGTGGAAAGCTAACATATATTAAATAATCATATTAAAGGTGCCGAATCATTTCTCTTCCCTGCGTTGTTTATCTCACCTACCAGAAGAGTACATTCTGAAGATGAAAACAAACTAACGTGAAAAAAAAAAAAGTCTTCAAGAAACAAACTAATGCTTTGTCATGAAAGTGGAGCAGCTAATATGACACAATCGCACTTTTTTTTTTTTTTTTTTTTTTAAATCAGAGCGTGCCTATGAACATGAAAGCAGACTCCTAGATTATTAACCATGTTAAACCCGGTCACAGTGGTTAACAGGAATTACACCCTTATGAAAGATCCATCTGAATACATACAAGTACCCGAGATTCGTAGACCAAATAATACTCATACAGTGTTTTGAATGTATATATGACTACCACTAAGTAAGCCATGTCATTTTCAGCATATGCAAGAAAAAAAAAAAAAAGTTCTTCCCTTTGGCAGTACAGTGAATCTCAAAAAAACCTGACAAGAACGTGGCCAAGAAATACTTCATCACTAAATTTGCACCGTCACTATTTTTGACAAAATAGAAAAGGCTACATTTGTTTTTACAGTAATGATAATCTAAATAGAACCACCACTGATAATGTAGTGAGGAAGTTAAGTTATATATATATATATTTAGTAACTAAATAATTCATAAATGTTGAGGTGAAACAAGACTTGGGTATGTTTTTGTGAGATTCTGAGATTCGCCGAGTAAGGTTATCCATCCCTTCCCTAACCTGTAACAACTTTCATATAATTTACATAATTACCATATTAAACATCTACTTTTGGAAAAATAATATATAATTACAACATGCAAACAAAATTCTTGTTCATTGAAGGGCAAAAAAAATGCAGAAGTGATCAGAATTTCTAAATCAAGAAAAAGAAATGACGCGCATAGTCTCTAGTTATCACCAATTTGTTGGCAAAAATAAAAATAAGAATCAAGAAATACCACAATGCAGCAAAAACCGTTTCACTCGACATCAGTGATTGCTGATGAAAACTTCATCAACATTATCCACCAATCAGAACTGTGTATCTCACACACGTTTGGGGGTCTCACACAAAATGAGACTAAACACCTCGAACACTAATATCTCATGGTTATTTCATATAATATACAGACTTTGACAAATAGACGTACTTTTGAAAGCTATGGGTACAAAAGGGAATCTCTAGCTACCCCTTTGTTCTTAAAAAAAGTGCAATCAGACACCCCGGTCTCTTCTTTCCAGTACAACTCAGAGTGTGTATGACGTACAGCTGTGTACCGTCACAACTCCATCCGTCCGTCTGTCCAGCAGAGATCTGCTCCAGTTAATGCATTATCCTTGTATTGATTGCCTGACGCAAACATTTAGGAAGGTAAGAAATATTAAAAACACACACACAAAAAAAAAAGCAGGTCGCCGAGCCCCCTGCTCCTCCGAACTCATCGAGTCTCTTCTTCAAGAAGAGGATTTTACGAGTTTCTGTAGATGTGGATGGGCAGGACGAAGAGAGCGGCGTCAGTCCAGGAGGTGTTTTCGAGGGCCCACTCGTGAACGATTGGAGCGGCGAATGTCAAACTTTGAGTCTTTGCACCTCTGGCAGATGTACGTCTCGGGGACGTTGGACTTACGGATTTTGGCACATGAGAGATGGATCCAAGTGTTGCACTGGTTGCATTCGATCATCGCCCTCCCGGCAAACGGCTTCATGCAGAAACACGTCACTAGGTCCCAGGAGTCATCATCTGCAAGGAAAAGGACAGTAAATTCAACTGTATATACACGAATGCAACCTACTATTGAGAAACGGTATGCTCCAATATCAAAGGCTCCAGTGTTATTTAAAAGAAGACCAAACTGAGATGACATTGCAAACTAAATCAGGACAAAAATATGGAAAACTGTTTGGAGTTTGAAACTATGGAAGTTTAAGTACATTTTTTTTTTTGTCGTTTAATCCTTATCTATTTCTTACTAAGTTTATATCTTATAGTTCAAAAAAAAAACTGCAAGAAAAAGTCGCAGTTTATATTTCAACTCACAATTACATTAAACTGGTAATTCAGAGAAAAACATTTTATAAACTTGTGAGAAAATTGTCATAACTGTGATTGCAATTTTTTAATTACATTTTTTTCCACAGCCAAACTTTCAAACTTCCCAGAAAAGTTGGCTCTAGCTGGTAAACAACTATCATTGGTATGGATGTCAATGCCTTCAATGTCAATGACTTCATCTTGCAATGCCAAGACTACTTTTTACATTTGTATGTTTATATCTCACAATTCGGAGAGAATTTCAAGATGTAAATTTGCAAAAATCATGCAAAAAAGGTAGAAGTGTGATATAAAAAGTCCTTTTTTTATTATTTAAATTTTTCTAAAGAAAACAACTGCGTTTAACTCTTAATTCTGATTTTAAGATTGAGATAAACGACTTGACTTGAGATATAACGGAGATATAATTGTTAGGTTACAATTGATTTATTATTATTTTTAGTATTATTATATGTCGCGGCAGAAACTAGCTTCCATACAAAACATCTTGCCTAAACAACTTTCAAAAAAAGTTGACCGCAGCTGTTAAACTGGTCTGCCAATGAATAAACACATTTTAAAAAGGTAACTGTTACTCACAATTCAGACTTTTTTTTTTAATCCCAATTTGTGAAACTCTTTGCAGACGACGACTCCTGGTACGTCAACTTAAGAATATGCAATTGCAACTTTATATCTTGCAATTCTGAAAAAACTAAGCTTACATAGCTTATAATTCAAGCCAGACTTCTGAGGCAGAAAGTCACAATTGCCTTTACAATTTTTATTCAGCAGCAGTAACAATCTTCCATACACTGGCCGAGGGCAAAAACATAACTTCAGCGTAAACATATTGAAACATCCCACTTACCTGAATCCACCATGATGTCCTCATCATCCCCCGATCCGTCCTCATCTCTAAACACCACCTGTTTCCCCTGACGGACCACGGTCCTTTTACCAGGAAAACCTTTGTGCTTCAAGACAACCGCTTCTTCGTCTTTTAAGGGATTTTCGACATCCTCTGACTTTGGACTTTTCCAGCAGTGACTGCCAACATCAGGCTCCTCTTTGCACGTTGGAGTAGCTGGTGAACTCGAAGCAGGTTTTGAACTTGTGCCATTGCGCAAAGGCTGGTTGCTACCCGTGCTGTCGGTGGGTAGAGAGATGCTCAGGTAATCTTCTGGTTCTTCTTTGATGGTACATCCATAATTAGAAATCTGGCCTTCAGCAACGGGAGGAGAAAATGGGGCGAAAGATCTCAATTCCTCATCCTTGCTTTTCCTAAGCTTCTTCTTCTTCTTTTTCGCTTTATCAGCCTTTGTTCGACCCTCCAGGAGAAGACCTGCTGATTTTGGACGCTTCTGAGGCTCGGAATCCTCGCTCGTGGGTCTCTTGAATCCAGCAAAGCTTTTGCGGTTTTTGGGGGAGGGCTCGTCCGGAGACGAGAGGCCGCAGCCAAGCCTCTGGTTTTCCCATCCGTCGCTGTCTGCAGTGCTGCCGGTGCTGTTGGGAGGACTAGAGCTGTTTCTCAAGTGCGCCTCCTGCGGACAGCAATTGAAGAAACAAATTTAACCTGCCATTTCATTGACTGTCTTGAATTAAAACAACGGTCTGGAATCTGAAGATGAACAAACAGTTCGCTGCACGTTTCGAGAAGACTTATGGTGAAATTAATAAACGGAAAGTCATCCACACCCACGAAACCTGCTGGTTACGGTGCAATATTTAATGACAAGAAATGCAGACCACACTGGTGCAAGATGAAAATGCCTACTTCATTAAATGATAATCTCTAAAATGGAACATTTCACATTTTGCAGTATGATAAAGGCTAAATAAAAAAATACAGTGCCTTGCGAACCTGAATCATTAATAGCTGTTATGAATAAAAGTTACACACTTGAAAATGTGTCTAAAAGCATCAAGCGGTTGCCTGAATCACCAAGTAAAAAAACATGATTACCAGTGTTTAAAAAACAAACACCAGCACAATGACCGTTAAAAAAAAGTGACTACCACAAAGCAGGATAAGAGAAACAAAGAGCCAAGCAGAGCTCTTGTAGAGTCACTCCTAAAATTAAGAGCTACCACCTAAGAGAAACAAATGACTGGTCCTTGGAAATGCAAGCGTCTGCACAATGAAACCGCTCTCTGTAAAAAATAAGTCACACAAATATCAGGTTTATGAACTTCCACTGCATGTTCAGAGAACTTAATTTGCCGTCAAACCACAATCAACTAATGAGCTCGGAAAAAAGCACGGATCCCCACATCAGTGTTGGATTATTTTGGAGCATTTTTCTCGGATCCATCTCGGTCTAACCTCACTTTTGTTTATACACTCATTTACTGTTTGTTTCCTTGTCATAAAAGCCATCATTATTTGTGAGCTTTAAAGGGCTATGTCTCCTCTGTGCTGAGTAGCCTGCGGAAACAAAGCAAGTAGTAAGCAAATAATTAAAAATGTAAGAATGAATAAAAGGAACTACATAATCAAATGGTCTTTCTATTTAAAGTGTTAGTTTACCCAAAATGAAAGTTCTGTCATTAATCACTCACTCTCATGTCATCCCAAACCCCTAAGACCTTGGTTTTCCTTCATAACACAAATTAGAAATTTTTGATTGAATCAAAGGGCTATCTGACCCCCCATAGATAGCAACACAGCTGAAACTATCCCAGTCCAGAAATGCGGTAAATACATCAATCAAAACATGATATCTCTAGGATTTCATCAACAATACCTTAATTTGTGCTCTGAAGATGAACAAAGGTCTTACAGGTTTGGAACGACATGAGGGTGAGTAATTAAGGACAGAATTTTCATTTTGGGGCGAACTAACCCTTTAAGCTGAAAGGATGCGAAAAAAACAGGAAATCACTAGCTGTTCCGAAACATGGTGAGCTGCCTACAAAGACATTATTCTGCTGACGTGAAGGCTTTCCAAAAGTAAGATGGCTTCACAAAGGTGGCACTCCCAGAATGCACTGGAACAAGCTAAAAAAAATGGCAGTCAAAATGGAAGAATAAAAGCATACAATGAGATATTTCCTACTTCCAAGTCTAAAATTTCAGAATGTCCAAACGGTAATATGGAAAAAAACCCTTTACTACAAAAGGGAGGACTTTATTCCATTAATGATGACTAAATTAAATGAACATTGAACTGATTTAACTTTCTGTTTCATAACACTCAACTGACTTAATAAATGGCATTACTGTATTTTGAGAGCTGCTTCACAGCTGAATTTGAATTGGTCTCATATTAAATAACACTTCCATTAAGTTATTTTCCAGTAAAGCTGCTTTTGAAATAATGTATACAGTGCTATATAAATAAAGGTGACTTGCCCTGGGTTTTTAACACCAATACATGTCCCAATAAACTGGTTTGATTATCATAAAACGTAGGAAGTTCGACCGCAATGCTTTTAATTAATATTCGTCATTTACCATATACACCTACTCAAGTGCCACCATGTTAGTGTCTCATTATCATCTGCACTTACTATTTGAAACCATTTTACCCAATAATTACATATACAACCACATTTTGTCAACTGAGAGTTGAGCATTAGATATTAGTTAAGATTTACAAGGCAGCTCACTGGGTTTTGGAACACTTGGTGCTATTATCGGCCCTCATGCATTTCCCTGCAACACGAGTTTTCTCGATTTAGCCTCCATCCATTTGAAGGATCCATTAAAGGGAAGACCTGAAACTGAAGTGTTTGTGGATGCGCACACACTGCTGTTGTGAAGAATGGCACTTAGAGACAAGGTCTGGGATGAGAATGGAGGATACTGGAGTGGCCCTCTTACCCTGGGAGGGAGGGCTGAGGTTTTTTTGGAGGGGGATGTCTCTCAGCGGCCGTGACATAAGAGCCACCACCATTTCTGTGGATCAAACAAGAGCGTCAGCAGCAAAGCAGCTCATAAGAGGCGTGCCACCACAAAAAAAAAAAAAAAAAAGTAATAAAAATCCCATGAGCACCCAGTGCTACACCACTGCCAAGGATAGGAACCTCTGGAGGTCGAGGTGTCAGATCGTTGAGCGATCTTGAGGAAAGCAAGGATAGCACTTTCTATCAAACGTACAAGCACAGTGAGTAGCATTTTTACCACAATCACATCTCGGATACATAAAGACTAGATCATACTCACCTCCTGTGGATAAGGAATATAACCGGCATAGGCGAGCACAAAAGTGCAGAACTTGTTGAAATCTTCCACTGTCCGTTTCCGCTTAAATGTTGAACTGTAGCCCTGCAATTAAAAACAGTGTCAGCAATGATACAAATCTTTATTTATTGAGTTTAAAAAGTTAAAGCAGCATTTCAGTCTCGTGAAAGGATCGAAGACTGTTTTATCATTTGGTTATGACCAAACTGCAGTGCCACATCAGAAATGAAGAATGTATGCCTCATCAAATTATCATTAAACTTCATGTCATTTTAAACCAGGGGTAGTGTGAATCGTGGAACAAAATGAATCAGGATTACATTAGTTCAAGTGAATAATTTCAGCACCACTTATGTCAGCAAACGGATTAAACAACAACAGCAACAACAACCGCTTTCAAACAGGTAGTCCCACCCCTAGCAAATGCCATTGGTTGAGTCACTGTTGTTGTTTTGGGTTGGTCACAGCACTCAAACAAACAGTAATGGTTCAGATTGTTACGGAGTTTGTGTTTGTAGCACAATCAACACAGAACAGTTTACTTATTGTCTCTGCATATAGAGTTTAACAGTTGGGTTCCTGAAGTAAAAATCCCATTCATTATCTCCTTAGGGGAACTGATTTTCAACAATTTACAAACCTTTAAATGACAGTCGCACTGTCAAGGCTGTCAAGGCTGTTAATCAGTGGTATGTGCTTATACTGAAGCCATCGAGCTGCATTGCTTCAACTTATTTGTTAAAGAAGCATGTTTAATAGCAGAACATCTGGTGCCAAACTATATTCCACATGATTCTTCACAGAATCAAAACAAATAATGCCGAAATAATTATATTCCGTATACAAAAAAAAATAATTAAGTCAACAGTTTTATATTTATTCATAGTTTTTTTTCATACGTTTGCATATTTATTTCCTATTTGTGTACTTGTATGTGCATGTGTATATATATATATATATATATATATATATATATATATATATATATATATATATATATATATATATATATAGATATATATATATATATATATATATATATACATATATAGATATATATATATATATATATCTCTATGCTTGACTATATACACACACAACCAGAGTGAACACAGTATATAGCACTTCTCTTGCGCTATGCTTGACTGTCGGAGTAAAGCACTGGCATGCGCTGTCGCGCACTGGCTCTGTCAACTGTGCAAATATTCGACATATTGACACCAACGAGCAAAACGACACATCACCTTCATTAAATCACACAATCGACGCTAATGCAAATTCGCCTGATATACTACAACGCCGTTTACACAGACAAAACGACATGCCTGATGTAAAAACGTTTTAAATAACGTGACCGAATGTTAAAACGCTTGTTTTAGCAACTCGACGCACATTAATTTAACACCAACAGCCCAAAAGAGAACGAAAACGAGCTTGGCAGAATAAAGCCCTTGTGAAAACTGAAATTACAACGAGGAAAAGCAGACAAAGACTCCGAACTTTTTTTTAATTCGATCAAGCTAAACCGCATCTAATGAAGTGAGTTAACGTTAGCCAGCCGTTGCTAATAGGATCGCTTAAAAACAACCGCACGATCTCTTCCTTTGATTAATTTACTTATTTTAAGAGGTGAATCTAGCAAACAAATAAGTAAAACAACAAATAAAATGTTTTTTAAATATATACGTTTTCGATTTAACGATCACAGGTTGCGTAAAGTGTTTAACGAGGAAAGCCTATTTCGATCTGTAACGTTACGTGCATTGAGAAGTAATAGAAAAATGTATCAATACAGAAACCCTGAAGACAAAGCACAACATAGAAATAAAAGCTGACATAACCGGGTAACAAAGTGACAAAAATAAATAAAAAAATCTTTTTTTTACCTGTGTGTCAAATGGACAAGTCGTCGTCGAGCTGTTTTCCATTTCTACGATACAAAAACTGCTTTAGTTTACGACCACGTTATATGTTACCACATCTGACATAATGACAGACATAACATCAAAAATAAGGTTACAATAACATGCAAACAAAAATGTAATCTTGTTAGTGTCCTGTTTTGATGCATGTAGCAGTAGTTACACCATCTGACTGAACCAAGCAACTTATTCAAAAACATTAGAACAGCTGTTTAGTTCAATCAATCATAACACAGAAGAACCTTGTCAGACAAATTAAAGTTTTAAAAAGGGATTTATGAGATTATATAATGCAGAGAGTCGCGTCACGTATCTCCACACCTAAACAAGCCGCAAAAACACCTAAAACTCTTCTGACTACTTTATATATTCATCTCCGCGTACGTGATTTAACTTAATTAGAAGTTTCGTTATATCTCCGGATCATTTTAGTAAAGAAACAATGTTTTAAATCTTTTTGATAGGCAGTCCTCGAGCTCTGTTAGCCTGCTAACAACTACAGACCTGATCTATTATGTTTAGTAACGCTGCATCATTCATAATACATCAATTACGATCAGCATTCACGACGACACCACCAAATCCGCGACTAGACCGAACTGTAATGTCTTTAAACAAAACTTTATCCACTTTTTCCCTCCCCTGCAGAAACTTGCTAATTGGCTAGCCGTCACGCTAACGTTGTTGTGACTGATGTTCGTGTCTGTAGTGTTTTATTCACGTTTACCTGCTGCCGAAACACAGATACTGGACCACGCGACGGCAAAAAGGCAGATGATTATCCTGGATCGAAAAACAGGCGATGACAGTGGCTGGAGAGGTGGAAAACAGTAATGATATATGTCCGAATGTGATGAAGATGTGATGGGTGAAACCCAGACAGACAGATCTGCTCATCTGCCAAAATAAAAGTCCTCATCGCGTTCACATGGATTACCCATCTGTTGGTCAGTTTACGGGCCAGAAATATCATACACAAGTAAAATGTGCGTTATAAAATTCGAATGTAATTATATTTCAAAAAAAAAATCTAACCATGTGACAGCTGTTTTAAATAAATACACCACAAATACACTTTTCGCACAAAACAAAAATAAAAACAAAACCGCACGATAGAGTGTGTAAATTGTTTTTACATTTCATAAATTACTAAAGGTAGAGGTAAAACAAAAATGGAAAGAAAACGTTTGCAGGCGGGTGCACATACCACAATTACGTGCAAATCAAGTTACTACTTGTGAAAGTAATAAATAAAAATAAATAAAGGCACACCTTCTTAAATGGGCTAAATGTATTTATGCACTTTAGCTGGGAAGGTTTTTTTTGTAACTTAGTTGCTGGGTCATTTTTATGCTGTTTTTTGGGTTTTTTTTCCTACAAAACAACCCAGTTGCTGAGCTATACACCATTTTGGCAAAAAGCAATTACAGAGAATGGTTGAATGCACTTAAATTAAAAATGTCTAAAATCATTCTTAAATACGTTTAAACACGCCTGTAATATTTAAAACTATGCTGTAATCACCCAATAAAATCTAATTGTCTTGCATTTTTGTCGTGGGTGTTCTTGCTTAATAACAAATGTTTATCTATTAATTATTACTATTCCTAACTCAGTGTGTGATTTTTAATTTTCAACTTCTTCAATATAATCACGTTTAATAGTTGAAATAATTAAAACAACCCAGCTTGGTGGGTAAAAACATTAACATAAACACTTGGGTCAAACCCAGCATGTGTGCTGTCCAATATTTATACATCACTGGGTTGCCAAATAACCCAATTGTACCCAACTGTAAAATGATATCCCCCTGTATACTGATTATGACAGGCTGTCCTTCCCGCCTGTCAACGTATATTTTTGCATATTTGTCTTTAGAGAGTGATTTTGCAGGGAGGGTGCCTTCAAAGCTAGCTTTTATTATAGCTAGCTATTATTTCCTCGACTGCTCATCCATCTTTTTCCTCACCATTAAAATGTTTACCGGTTATTGATACGGAAAAAAAAACCGTACCGGATCTTTCACCTTGCCCTCAGTTAGGCGGAAGATGACGTAAGCTAATTATATAAAAAAGCGAGGAATAAAGCGGGAATGAGAGCACGTGTGTTGAGAGGAGTTTGGTTCACCTGTTACCCGCTGCAGTTAACATACTGGACTTCCGTATGCGCAGAGAATTGGTTCCGCGTGATTTGCCGGTTGCAACAGAATTCCAGACGAGTTACCTGCAGATATTTAATATTTAAATTTACTCCATACGAACCACGCCAGTCCTTCAGATTCCCTAACTCTTGCTTGATATGGCCTATTTAGCAGTTGTTTGGCCATCCCTCAAGCCGAGTGCTTCACGCAGGCAATACGCAAAGCGCACACGGCCAAACATACAGCCACTATAGGAGGACTATTTTGATCATTTGCTTTGGGACTATATATATATATATATATATATATATATATATATATATATATATATATATATATATATATATATATAATCTGTGAGTTAAACTGAAACTGACTTTGGAGTTTCCAAGTATTTTTTGACAAAGATTGTACTAAAATAAGAGCAATTCTGAAACTGTGTGTGTGTGTGTGTGTGTGTGTGTGTGTGTGTGTGTGTATATATATATATATATATATATATATATACACACACACACGTATGTGTTCCCCCCTTAAGTGTTAAACTGAATCTAATTTTGGGGGCCGCCACCGTTACAACTGTTTCCTTAACTGTGCTGTTCTTCTCGCTATATACTTACAGCGGATCCGGAAGTCTCACCCATAGGCTTACTTCTGCATTGAATAAAAAGGTAAGTTTCTATTTATGGGTTTTCACAGCGTTGTGCAACATCAGAGATGTTTAAGTTAGAATCCGCTTCCCCCTGGTGCTCTGTTCTGTTGAGTTTCGCACTCCTTAAGAAGTGAAGGCATGTAAATAAGAGATTCATTGTGCAGTGCAGAACTTGGTTGATTTTAAAGACCTTGGTGAGATCACAATGAACTTGAATGAGTGTTTTAGTGAATTGGTCCATGCAATAATGTAAATAGTAATAAAAAAAGTTACTAAAGTTATTTTCATGGAGTCTTTTGATATGGGTGTGTGTGTGTGTGTGTGTGTGTGTGTGCGTGTTTGTGTGTGCTAGCCAATGTTAAATCACGATTAGTTTAAGTATATTTTTATGTAAAATTCATTTTATGAAATTCATCAACACATGTATACCATAAAACAACATCAAGAACAGAAATCAAAGACGGTCTTTAAACACTGAGACACAATTAAAGAGAACTGAAACAGGTGGACAGATTGTGCGGGGAGCTCGGGGAGACATAGCGGAGCACAGAGTTCAGGAGGCCCTTGCAGAGCAGGCCGCTCGAGGACCACAACCTTTGCCCGCCCACAGCCCACAGCCCACCCTTGACTGCTATAAGTAGCAGCCTATATGCAGAATTTCTGTTCATTTCTATGATGCATTCTTGAGAACGGGGCACCCAATGTTTCCTTTATTTTCAAATACACCATTTTTGTTTGTGTACACAAAAAAGTATTTTGAATAGTTTAGAACAATGGCTAGTATTGTAAGCGCTTTCCACTTTCACCAAGATTAAAAAAAAATAAAAAAAAATCAAGTGATCCTGCCGGCGCCACAAACGGTTCATTCGACAACTTTTATCTTCAGAACAAAATGAATACAAATTACAACGTATTAAAGCAACATCAAATTAAGTTAGTCCACAAAACTAAAATAGTCCACAGGAAAACGGTGCTTTGACGCGAGCAACACCATGGACACTGACATTGCCTATCCACCTTTTTCCTGACGCAAAACCGGGCGCCGCCATTTCTACATTTTGTAGGTATAGCTTCCCAGCTCTTTTTAGCTGTAGAAAACAGTTCCTTTTGCTGCTTGATATTGAAACTGGTGTGTCCTGTCACGTTATTTTAATGTGTTGCCTTAATTATGAACACACTTGTGTCTACTACAAACAGTTTTGCCGTTTACCGTACCTTATTTTCGTTTATTACCCTATAGTGTCTAACGAACCGGAAGTCTCACTTATACTTCCGCGTTCAGGAAAAAGTTGGATAGGTTAATTGTCACGTGACACTCCATTTATTTGAGTCAAAGGGATAGTTTACCCAATAGTAAAAATGACAGCATATTTTACACGCCGCAAAGCCATCCTAGGTGTATATGATTTTTTTTCTTTCAGACGAACAGAGTTTTATCTATATATCTATCTATATATATATATATCTCTCTCCTGGCTCTTCCAAGCTTGGTAATGCTCGCAGATAGCGCCCATTATTTTGAAGCTCCTTCAATCGGTAATATCCACAAGTACTGCGACGTAAAATTTACCTATACGCCTTCGGGGGGTTATCACATGTCCTCTGAAGGAGATCGGTGTTTTAAAAAATGTCTAGCTTTCAAATATAACCTAAATTTATCAGTGCAGGTCCGTCCTTCTGTCACAGAACGTGGTTGTAGGAAATGCGCTCGACGGAGGAGTAAACACAAACGTATTTAATACTAAATTCAAAAGGCATGAACACACGTATACTATACAACAACATTAAGGACGGACATAAGATTAAACAGAACGGGTTTTAAACACTGAGACATATAGCAAAGACGCTCGTGTCGATTCTGGCTAAAATGCGGCACTGTTGGTGAGAACATAATGGGCCAGAGCCGCGCCGACGCTACTAAACGCTTGTGGCTGACATCCGGCCTCTTCCCCTATGGGCCGTCGGCGGCTGAAAGCTGTTGTGCGCGCGCCAGCTCTGCCCTCGGTGCAGCGGCGTCTGAAGCCGAGCTCGGCCCGAGTTCGTTTCATCACGGGCGGGCCGCTGCTGCAATGAAAACTCAGCTGACCGAGAGAAAGATCTGGCGGTTCAATCCTGAGCTTTCGGCGGGCACAGTTCTCAACAGGATTTCAGCTGCAAAAAGCAAGCTATTTAATGCTCATTCTAGTCTTGTTTGATGTTTTAAATGTCACGAATAGCTTTTTAATGGTTGCTATTGGGATTTTTGCGATGATAACAACGTCAACAACATTCAGTTTCCGGAAATTGTTGATGACTAGGCTACGGTCTACTTAGAATAACAGTATGTGATTTGGTAGGGAAAAACTGATGAGCTGTATCTAGTGTACGATAATGAAATTATAATGAGTGAAATTTATTTATTTTACATTCGTCTATTTTTTAACAGGTTATTGCTATACAATCCCCTTTCAAGAAAGTAATTTTTTTTTGTGAATCAAACTGAGAACGCTGTCATCTGAATTGAATATATATTTTGTAGTAACAATACCCTGTGGGAAACTCTGAAACGGAAAAGAATGCTGTAAAATGTGAGTGCATCATTACAATGGAGGCCTAATCTATCTGCTTCGCCACAGCTGGTACAGTTTTGAGTGCATGAAAACTTGCTATATTTATGTATGTAATTTGACTGTAATCTGAATGTTTTTATTTTTTTTACAGAAACCCCAAGCTGCTGAATGAGCTCATGCATGAACATTCATCAATGTTTATGAATTCTGGGTCATAGATGTATAAAAACAACCTAATGCATAAGATTTAATAATTACAGTATATATTTTTTATATTTCAAGGCTGTAATTTGAAAAACGTTCGAGTGAAAGCTGCTGAAATGGAGCTAAAGGGGACTAGGTTCCAGTTGGCAGATCAAAAGGATGGACTTTGGGAGGCAGAAGACTACGAGAACCAAACAAGCCCTCTACACGGTCTCTTTTTCCCAGCTTCACGTACTTCTATGATGTTTCTTCAAGAAGAAGTTGCGGCCCGAAGGTAGGGCAGACAGATTTTGCTGTGAAAGGGGTGGACAGTGGAAGCTAATCAACTAAACGAGAACGGGGGAAAAAAAACATAAGGGCATAAAGAACACAGGAGGAAAAACAAAACAGAATAGACAGATATATGCATGTATATATTTTCTAAATGCATGTTTTTATAAATATTCTAAGTACACACACGTTACCAGAAACTTTTATTTTGGATGCAATTAACCATGTGTGTGTGTGTCTGCATGTAAGGATTAAGAATAACATAGAAAAAAGTTTTTAATGGGTTGAAAAGTAGTTATTTTTTTCCCAAGCATGCATTAGGAATGATTTCGTTGGCTGTTGTAGAATAAAATCACTGTCTTCTGTATGTCCGCCGCAGTTTTTTCTCTGTAAAGTGAGCGACATTAGTGCTAACGTCCACACACGTGCTGTGTTGTGCAGAACTGTCAGCAGTGAAAAGCTGCTGATGCAGGAAGACTCATGGCCCTCATTCTGCCAACCAGAGAAGGTCTGCAGCGATCATATTACAGGAAGCTCTACAAAGCTCCCTCCCACCAGCAAACGCTCGGCTGACTCAGAGACAGACTCGGGGCTGCTCCTCGCACTGTAAGTAACGCTAGTAGAAAAATTCTATAATTTGTAGCTTTTTTTAATGTGTGGTGTATTTACGTTTTCTTTACGCAAAGAGCCATTTTTTTACGCTGAGCAGCAACAAACACGAGTCCTCTCATTTCAAACGGCTAAGCTAGAGCTACAGTACGAGTCTAGAATGGCAAACAGTATTTATGTACTTATAATTCGTGTTAAAACTTATAGGGAACGACGTCAGTTTTAGCACAGCTTTAATTTATGCATACTTTCACAATGGTTCCCTGGGGGTTAATATCATAAACACTGCTGCAGGGTCCAGGAAAAGGAATCGAGTATTAATTTCGTCAACGATAGTTTTTTTTTTCACCGATGACAACGGGTCGATTACGAACGAAAACCAATTTTAAATGACAAAACTATAACGAAAATTTATTGGCATATTCGTCAACTAATAAAAACAAGACGAAAGTGTTAGGGAGGGACGATTTGGGATAAAATTCACGCAGAACGGATCTGCTGCGCGGCTCGGAGGTTAGATGCGGAACTTTACCACTATGTGGGAGTAAGAGCAGGCATATGGATACATTTGACGATGCGCGATAGAAGTCAATTTAGTCCGGTTTCTGGGCGCAGACACTGAAGCATGTACACACAGAACGCGTCTCAAAGACAGTGTTGCCAAATTTAGCCACTTAATGCTGCTTTCTTATTTTAGCTATATTTAAAAACGTGTTTTTTAAGGCTATTATTATTATTTATTTTTAATTGGCCACACCCTTCGTCAGGCCCGTGAGTTAGCACTCAATCACGGCACGCCTTCCATGACGCACACCACCATTTCATCTAAAGGAGTATCACTGCAGACCAGAGATCTCCCAAATAGAGCGGGAATTCCAAAAATGGGCAGAACCTCCCAAATGGGGCGGGGTCTCTCCGCGCAAAGACGTTCACTGGTTGGCTTCACCCGATTGTTATGCAACTCGGCGATATCATATCGCATATTCTTAGAAACTGTATTTATTTCCTGAACTACAATCAGCTTTCTTTACCACGCTATTCAGCCAAATTCGCTGGTTAATGTTTCGGGATTAGCATAATGTAGGACATTAACATAGTGATTGACACAACTAATAACATCTTTAGAAGTTGATTGGGGGTTTCAAGAAGCCATGCCCTATTTTGGAGCTCCCGCCCCCATTTGGAGATCTCCAGTGTACATAATATACATAGTCGACGAATCGTGACTTGCTGGATGGTAATCGAGCGATGCCGCCATGTTGGTTGGCTCTCCTCGCTCTGCGCTGTGCAGTCAATGGGAGTCAATGGAGAGCGAGCAGCTGTGCCCGTATTTTGTGCAGTTTACAGTTACAATACCTGGCGCAGTATTGATACCAGATCTCGTGGGATTATCTTTCACAAGTAAGCCTGAACAATAATTTTATTCACATTGCAGAAACCCAATTGTCATTTGTGGTGTCTTGTATTTCACAAAGTAAGGCTGCACCACATCGCACAATGAACTACCCTGGAGTTACAGAGTGCCGGCATACACAAGAAGCTGTGCAAAACAGTTCTTCTTCAAGGGTTTTAGCTCCCCAGCCGCAGGGTAGTGCAAGATGCTGGAATGACCTGGAATTATTAACGCTTACTTTCCAGGCCTTTAAAAAATGTACTTACTGGTACAATATGTATGGGAGCTTGTATGTATGCGTTACCGTAGGGTTGTGTGTGTATGAGAGAGAAAAATAAATTCAAATTAACAATCAAACTTGTTTCTTCATTCTCTGCTGTTTGTAACAAACCAAACCGTGTACAAGATTATTTTTATAATACTTATGATACTTTGATGTCATGCACCGATCGGTGAAGGCAACGGCGGGTCAAGTCGAACACACCTATTAACTTAAGCATCAATCCATATGGTGGGATATAGAATGTGTGCTGGGATGCAGTACTTTGCTTTTTAATAGAGTTTGTTGACTGAATGTTTGTTTGAATAAAATTTTAGTTTTTGGAGAATCATATCTTTTATCTGTTATACTTGAGCAGGACAGGAATGCACTTTGGCGACACCTAAAACAAATTCCCAACATTTGTCTTTACATCATTTTCATCATGTTCATTCGTGTGTGTGTGTGTGTGTATATGTATGTATATGTATATATATATGTGTGTGTATGTTGTTTTTTTTTTTTCTCCACACACATTACAAATGTGCAAAAGTTTTAGACAGGTGTGAAAAATGCTGTAAACGAATGCTTTCAAAAATGGAAGTGTTAAACATTTATTTTCAAAGTGCAGTGAATGAACAAAAGAGAAATCTAAATCGAATCAATATTCGGTGTGACCACCTTTTGCCTTCAAAACAGCAGAAATTGTTCTAGGTACACTTGCACACAGTTTTTGAAGGAACTAGGCTGGTAGTTGAACCTCTGAGAACTAACCACAGGTGGAGGTTGCTTTCCAATCCTTCTTTCTCTTCAAGTACAGACATTCCAGACACCCTCAATGATGTTGGGATCAGGGCTCTGTGGGGGCCATGCCATCACTTTCAGTACTTGTTCTTCTTTACGCTGAAGATGGTTCTTAATAACTTTGGCTGTATGTTTGGGGTCGTTGTCCTACTGCAAAATACCTACTGCCAATCATATGCGTCCCTGATGGAATTGCATAATGGATATCTGCCTGTATTTCTCAGCATTGAGAACACCATTAATCCTGACCAAATCTCCAACTCTATTTGCAGAAATGCAGCCCCAAACTTTCAAGGAACCTCCACCATGCTTTACTGTTGCCTGCAGACACTCATTATTATACTGCTCTCCAGCCCTTCGATGAACAAACTGCCTTCTGCTACAGCCAAATATTTCAAAATTTGACTCAGAGCACCTGTTGCCATTTCTCTGCACCTTAGTTCCTATGTTTCATGCATACTTGTCGCTTGGCCTTGTTCCCACGTCAGAGGTATGGCTTTTTGGCTGCAACTCTTCCAAGAAGACCACTTCTAGCAAGACTTCTCCAGACAGTAGATGGATTTCTCTGGGTCTCACTGGTTTCTGCCAGTTCTGAACTGATGGCACTACTGGACATCTTCTGATTTCGAAGGGTAATAAGCTTGATGTGTCTTTCATCTGCTGCATTAAGTTTCCTTGACTGACCACTGCGTCTATGATCCTCAACATTACCCGTTTGTGCTTCTTCAAAAGAGCTTGAACAGTACATCTTGAAACCTCAGTCTGCTTTGAAGTCTTTGTCTTGGTGAGACCTTGTTGATGCAGTATAACTAGCTTGTGTCTTGTTGCTGTGCTCAGTATTGCCATGACATGAACCTGTCTTTCATAACCTCACCTTGGTAGCAGAGTTTGGCTGTTGCTCACCCAGTTTGAAGCCTCCTACACAGCTGTTTCTGTTTTAGTTCATGACTGGGTTTCAACTTACATGTGACATTGGTGATCATTAGCACTTGTTTGGTATAATTGGTAGTATCCTACACCTGACTATAATCCTACAAAATCCCTGACTTTGTGCAAATGAACCTATAAGAATTGATGTTGGATTGAAGGCAAAAGCTACTAACACCAAATACACATTTGATTTTTAGATTATTTTTGTTTGCTCACTTTTCATATTTCTGAAAGCATTCTTGCCTAAACACCTGCCTAAAAATTTTGCATAGTACTGTTTGTGTGTGTGTGTGTATGTAACCTTCCCAAATTTCTCTTCATATTTGGCAACTTTGTAAAAAATGGGAGACATTTTGAGGGTGGTTCTAGAGATTTTCTGAGGGAGGGGTTTGGCAACACTGCTCACAGAGCGTGCGAGTACTCTTGAACGGCGAATGTAAGGAGAATTACACACAAAATGATGTGGAATTGTCAGCCATTAACGTGAACAGAATCTATTTCGTCTTAAGTGAATGTAAACAATAGGGAAAACATGCTTTAGTGCATTGAATCAGTGAATTCATTTTTAAAAGGATAGCGGTTTAGTTTAGCTGCTATTATTCAAGTCATTGATGTTAATCAAGCAACAAAAGTAAAAGCACTCACTGCTCTCGATTGAATCACTTAGTAGTCCTAAAGATGAATCTGAATGTATTTATATAAATATATGTCCGTTTGAAAAAATGAATAATATGGTAAACAAGAATGCATAATTAGCCTATATAACCATTGCTATTTCATTGAAAAGAAAACTATGTTTTTTTTCTTTATGAGAAGTGGCTATATTTAACAAAATGGCATGTTGTCACCACAGTTAAATCGGTGTCTTTCATGATAAAACCTTAATGTCAAATATAATGAGTTTGGAATTTTTGGAAAAATGCATTACACTAACTAAAACCAATTTTTTTTTTATCTGTCTAAATTTACTGTAGATTTAGTTTACTGGCATTTTAGATGTAGTCAAAAGACTTTGACTAAAACTAAATTCAAATTAGCTGTCAAAATTAACACTGGCTGGTACAAAGTCATGTCAATGTCATGTTAACGCTATTTTATCTGGCATATTTCTGTCTGAATAGTCACAGGAAACGCAGACATCTTTCAGATTCAACACAATGCCTGGAAACCTCATAAAAAATCCTAATGGAGACGGTAAGTCGACATTTACACTGTCAATCAAAAGATCAAAACAATAATTTTAAAAAGCAAAGATGCATAAAAGAAATCAAAAGGGACATTAGTCATCTATAATATGTAAACGGTGTTATATATATATTATATTTATATATATATATATATATATGGAAAGGAATAATGGAAGGGAAAATACAGTTTAAATAAAAAAATTGTAGAACCAAGTACATGACAAACAAATATTCTATTACTTTCTACAATTTTTTTTAAAACTTCCATTATCATTTTCATTGATGGCAGAAGTCAACTGGCTTTTCATAATCCAATTTCACAATTTTAGTTCTCATCAAACTAAATGATTTTTATTATAATAAAAAAATGAAAACGGTGGTGTCCATGTCAAACCAGTAAAATGCATTTCGGCCACATTAATATAGGAAAAACTTGTATCTTCACCAGAGGATCTGGGACACTGGGAGCTGACAGAGAATGGAGGCGATCAGTGGAGGACAGAGGACATGCCTGGGGACTGTGGACACGCTTTCAACGAAGAATCAATTACTAAATACTTCAGCACGTCTTTTGAGTAAGTAAACGAATAGTAGCTTTACATCGAAAGATCTCGGTGAAAAGGGACCCTCGTCTCTGTCTTTCACACTTCACACTCCCTGCTTGTGTTTCTTCGTATATCATCATTTGCATAATTCTATTTCTGCTCTGTTCCAGGCCATGTATAAAAAGACAAGTGATTGACCTGCTGGCAGAGGGTTACGACCCTGAAAACTTAGATATCGCACAGCCAGCGGTATATGTGGAGGACTGGTAAGCCATGATCATATGTACCTGATTGTACAAGTTTTGTTTTGTCACGATGTGCCGTTCAGTCATTTCTTTTGATTGCAGGTACTGTAGCCGAACAGACTGCGGATGTATCTATAAGCTCACTGTGTCTCTGCTTGATGAAAGCCTAGATGTCATGCAAGAATTTAAGCCAGAAGAAGTGATTCTTAACCCCGACTGTGACGACTGCTCTTGGAAAAAGGTACAAGTGCGGAATCCGGTTTAGCATAACACACCCACTTAAAAATTGTACTAATTTAAAAAAACAAAAAAACTGTCACATTTCAAAATAGGGGTGAAGTTTGCTTGATTATCCATATATAATTAGAAAAACATTAAAATGTGAGTTTAAATGACGATGATCGGGTTTTTGAGGTACATGAACATTTAAGAGCCAATTAGATGGATATATTCATCAAAATGCGATTAATCATGATTGATCACTTGAATCGCAAATGTTTGTTCATGCAAATTTGTACTTCTGTTACAGGTGAGCCACACATTCACGGATTACGGTCCAGGCCTTCGCTTCATCTCGTTTGAACATGGCGGTCAAGACACCAACTATTGGCAGGGCTGGTTTGGAGTGAGAGTGACTGGAAGCTTTGTTACAGTAGATCTCTAAACACCAATTACTCAAACTTATGATTGGTTATAAGACCAGGTATATTATTTCAGAGCTCGCTTTAGTTTTGCACATACGGCACTAGGTGTAACTAATATATAGCTGAAGATATACATTTAATGCTAGGCCTTAAAAAGAGCATCAGATTATAATTTATTTTTTATTTTTTTTATCTTGGTTCCTATTTCTGTGTAAGCACTAACTACCTCTATATGCCCCTGCAAACTATGCATTGAGTTATTTTACATTAACAACGCACTTTTAAAGATGTCTATGTGCAGTAGATCTTCAATTATCATGATCATAATCAACTCAACTATCAATGATAGTTCTGTATCATGCACACTCAAAAATAAAAAGGAGTGACAAAACATGGTCTGTTTTAGACATCCCTTCATATTGCATTTATAGTGCTTATGCTTTTTTTTTTTTGCTTAAAAAGTTTGGCCGCAGGTGAACAAGTTGAGGTCAAATGAATACTGCGGATGAATCAATTACAAGTTTAGGATCATGGAAGTGTTTCTGAAAAATCTCTTGTATATACAAAATGCAGTAAAAGTGTAATTTTTTATTTTTTTTTAATTTTTTTTTGAGTAGATTTTTTTTGCATCATTAATAAGGCTCAGAAAAGGAAAAGGAAATGTTTTTTTTTTTTTTTTGAAGAGATGATTTTTAATAACCAAATTTTAATTAAAAAGTAAACCGTTAAAAACAGCTTGTGGTCGAAAGAACAGTATTATTAAAGTATATCACATAATCACAAAATGAATCGATCATAAACCAAAAGAGTGACAACTCTTATCTGAATTTCCTTCAGTCAACAGGTCACAAACAGATTTGTAACAATGTAATACTTGTTCAGGATAATAACGTCAGATAAAACGTCACAATTAACAATGACAGTGAAAATAAAACTGAGTGAATGTCTTTTCACAAGAAGATTCTCTGATACATATAATGCATTATGATATTTTTGGTTTTGTACATTACTGACCAACATTTTCATTGTGATTGTACACTCAGATTCAAGTAGTGCGTGTGCGTGCATCAGACTCCAGCGAATACATTTTGGTTTAAATGTCAAGGGCCAACTGATTATCAGATGGTGTACAATAACACAAAAATATGAGCAACATCATAACATAACCTTAACCTGTGTAGCTTTGCCCTGACATGAGTTTTTCTCATTCGGCTTGTGATTGCATCTGCTTGCAAAAGGCCTCAAACTGCTGCTGTTCAAGTTCAGTCATGACTTTGTTCAGAGCATAAATCTGCAAAACACCAAAATCAAACTGGATGAATTGAACTGAACTGAAATGGAAACAAAATTGTAAGATGTGTAACTTTTAAAAGAAAGAAATGACAAAGTGAACATTAAATATTTAAGTCAAAAATGCAAGTAACTGATCATACAGATCATCAAAATTCTATTTATCACAGTACTAAATTGCATTCGAAGTAAATTCAAATCGTTCAAACAGGTAATGGTAATAATATTAAAAAGTACCGGTTTAAATCAAATAAATGCAAAATTCAATGTGACCTCTGCTCTTTGTCTCTGCTTTAGCTCCTGCTGGGCTGATTTCTGTTTTGTTCTGTCTCCACGGGTTGGTGTTTGCTGCTTTTGTTTGTCTTTTCGACATGCTGGCTCCATTTTAGAAATGGATGAGTCCAGATTATAATTTTACTGAAAAAAAAAATCGGAAGTTACGGAAGCCACAGATTTCAAACAATTAACAGTATAATGTATATTACAGATTCTGTAACACACACACACATTATACATACACACACACACACACACACATATATATATATATATATATATATATATATATATATATATATATATATATATATATATATATACACACACACACACACACATATATATATAATGATGATAGACAAGGCAAGAATTTATATGGTTTCCTGTATAATGGCCCAAATTAATACAGCAAAATACTAGTATTATACTTTTTTTTTTTTAGTATAAAAAAACCCCTATAGCACTGCACAATAAATATTTATTCACTCGCATTTCTAAATGATATTTATTTACTTATTTCTATAATTTTAATATTTTTAGTATCTCTTTAAATGTAACGTTACATGGCTTTTCTAATTTCCACGAACTAGCAATTCCGTGGGTTTTGGTCTTTGAAAACAGCTAGTATAGATTGTTAAATAAGACCATATGTGAAATTATCCTTTTCGTTGTTGTTGATTTACAAATGCGTGTAATTCACTTCATTTAGAATAGTGATCCATAGCTTTCTGTTTATTAGCTTTGCACGTAAATTAAGCCCTGTCAGAATTACTATCCATTATCGCACAGCAAACATAATTTGGTAAAACTACAACTAAAGCAATATAAGTGCTATTTAGCCTTACCTTATGATTTCTAACGAAAACAATGGACAAAGACGCAGCTAGTAAGATTTAGCAGGCTTGCGGTGTCACTGATAAATAAACCCGGATAGAGTTTTCTTAGCTTGAAGGTTCCTATTAACGTTGCGTTCAAAAGAGAGTATTGCTGTCACGGGTATTTAGTGAAATGTACACATTTTATTTTATTTTATGCTGTATAATTTAGGTGTATAATAGTGGAAGTGAGTAAGTATTGTATACTTTTTTTCTTTCTTTTCTTTTTTTTTTGAGTCAAAGTTTATGTATTTAATATTTTCGCTGGAAAATGTGTGACAGCTAGCTCCGGTCTCCCTTATTAGTTTTATGAAACAACGAAGCGTTGCACAAATCCATAATAAAAAACATAGTTTCTTCGTATTTTCTTCCCCCACAGCATTTGCTGCTTGCAAAACTCAAGGCAAACGCAAGAGGTCACCTTAATACAGCGATTGAAGAATGAGACCGACTGACACTTTAGCAAATACTTGATTTATGGCATTTCAGTCCACTTTGTTTGTGTGCATTACATTAAATTAACAATAGGTTATTTTTTTATTCTGTTATGAGTTACTTCAGTGTCTAGAGACCAACATTTTTTACATATACTGTCTTACATACCCGCCCCAAAAGCGCTAAATCATTCAGAACTGCTAATAAAAACATTTCACTCTAGTTTTTGCCTCCCTGCCACTTTGGAATTTAAATGTATTCCAGTGTTTCTATTAAATTACTGGCGTGACATAATTCAAAAGCTCAGTTTGTTCTTGTTAAGACGTTTTCCCCCAGAGCAGGCCTATCACAAATGCTACGCTAGCGGTTATTGTTATCCTCACGTATCAGACGACAAAAACATTCATATGTCACCAGAAAGACAGAAACCTGTATGCGGAGGTGTCAGGTTGTCAGACACCGATGGACCACCTAGGAAAAAAACTGATAAAAGCTCTCGGCGAAGGCCTACAGATCATCTTTTACGTAAATATTGGTTAATACGATACCTGACAGAACCTGATGAGGCATAAAAATGTCAAAGAAACTGTAAACTATAGTTTGGATCGTGTCGTTAGAGTAACAGAGGACTCGTATAATTGTAAAAATGCCCCCAAACAAGACATGCGTGTCATTGATGGGTTTATTTCAGTCTGACCATATATGATACTGTACTTTTACAAACCCTCACTTGACGCTCATATAGCTGTCCTCAAGTTTATGCCCTTTGGCATCGCTGTGCCACATGAAATTTATCATGGCACATTCCGATGTGTTTTCCTGGATTCCTTCCCCAACACAGGAGAGCACTCGCTCTGTAATAATATCCAAGGAAGAACAACTGATCCTAAACGCAACAGACCCCCTCTGACAGATTTTCCACTCAGTCTTAACCCGACCTTTAGCGCCCTAGGAAAAGCTGGCATGCGCAAGGGAGTTCCCATGAGCCACTGCCACAGTCTGCGGAAAGCCAGCCTGAACAAACTGAATGCGGTGGGTCGGGAGGTGCCGTGAGCCTGTGACGGCAGATTGTTGTCAGACGCATAAGACGAGCTTTGCCCACTGCCCTTGACTGTGTGTTCTTCCCTAATACCAGCACACCTCATTGACTGGAGCAGTAACTCAAAGTGATTTGTCTGTTATCGAGACATTCTTTCACTCCAGAGCGCGGTTCATGAGACAGATGTATGATGGGATTACATCTACAGAGGTAATGAGTCAAGATAGCAGTGGAAAGGAGCTTGTACAGGCCTACATGAAGGGTATAACTGGACACGAAACACTGCCAGGCCTACAACTTTTGCACACTTTTGATAGATTTTTTTTTTTAATGTATAAATTTAAACAATTATGTAAAAGAAAACACTTTAATTTTGAAAATGTATTTTCTTTAAATGTTCATTATATTTAGAAATATTTGTTTTAATATTTTATGTACACGTTTGGTCAAAAAAACAGGTAATTAACATGTAAAAATAAAAAAAAATTACATTAACATTTAAAAAAGAAAAGACTAAACATAACATATTTAAAAACTGTATACATCCCTTTTTTCCATAATTTTATTCATTCAAATTAAATGTTTTCAAATATTGGTTTTAATTAAAAACATTTAGCAAATACTTATAATTTTTATTTTTACTACTGATTGATTTATTGACCAATTGATTGACTGTACTAAAAGAAAGTTTGCATTTATTTATCAGCATTCTTTCATACATTTCTTAGCTTTGATGACTTTACTATTATCCAAAGAGTGTAATATTGATAATAAAGATTCGGTAGCTGTGTCTGAACTTTAAACAGGTATATAAAGCCTGTTTAAGTTCTAGAACAGAACAGAAAAGACACCCTTATTCAAAAAGTCTGGAACACCCACCATGGCTGTCAACAATTTGAATACAGATGAGCAACTCAAGTTAAAAATAAAGAGGAAAGGAAGCAGCCTTTAATAAACATTTCATATTGCTGTCACTTACACATAAGACCCTAGCCACAGCAGCATCCAGCGTTGGCTCGAAAACCTCCACTGGCTGCCAAAGAAACGTAGCCCCACAATGAACTTTTCAGCACTAAAAATAACCTCCAGAATGAACGATGCCCAAACTGAGACCTCTTTTTTCACACCTGTAGTGCGTAGATCCGTCCAGCAGAAACAGTGGCATTGTTGCACTGGTGATGGATGGAGAGGAAATGAGTGCACCAGTTTGCGGGTTTGCATTTTTTGTGGATGTGCATAATGGTTGTTGTAATCGCGCGCAATAAATGAGCAAACCACATTAAACCGGTTCTGCATTTTTGGGTCCCCCTCAATTGACACCATGGGACCTTTCTGACCTGCCCACGGACATTCAGAGACATCAGGAGCAGGAGCGTTTCTTCACGGGACAGGACAAAAGAGACATTGTTACTGGACCGTGTTCAAGTTGGGAACAAGCGAACACCAGTTAAATGTTCATTAGAGAGTTTTAATGAGCAAAATGAGCAACCTGTTTTCCTTCAGGCTTCTTGGAGAGATGGAGTTTGACATGCTTGAGACAGATCTGCTTCACGGCCTGACGTTAAACAAGCAGTCAAGAAGTCAATCAGCTCTTTCTCCTTCACTATAAGCTCTGTGTGGACTTCTTCTACAACCTAAGATTACATTCAATCATTTAGACTCATTTAAATATGCTCTATGACATTTTGTTGTTAACAAAGATCTTTTTAAACTAGATTTTCTGTTTTTTTTTTGTTTTTTTTTTAAGAAAATAAATGCCTTATCTCAGATTACAGCACCCTATTATCAACAAGACATTATTTAAGGAATCATTTATGTCTATATACCTAAATATTATCAGTGCACACTAACACATGTTCCCACATGTAAAATAAATGTCAATATTAGATAATGGAATTACAATGAGGTTACATTGCCACTAAAATTACTCAAATTAAATTAAATACAAAATGAAATAAAGCTAAATAGAAATAGAAACACATCAAAGACTAATAATAAAAAAACTAAGAAAACAAAATGGCAAAATCGCATAATGATTAAAACTAAAATTTAAATAAAAAGATAAAAAATAAAAGATAATTCAAAATATTATTTAATAAATGTAAAGAAAAAGCCACCACAATGTCATCCTATTTTCACACATAATGTCAAATCTATTTTACATCACATCTGATTGTTTATGTGAGTTGTCATATAAAATGCTAAATCGAATATTCTATGAACATGTGTATTTTGACGGATTAAAGATATGGTTTACACAAAAATAAAAATTACGCTATAAACTACTCACACCCAAGCCATCCTATATGCGACTTTCTTTGTTCAGACGAACACAGTTTAAAAAAATATATATATTCTTGCTCTGCCAAGTATGATAATGCTGGTGGATATATCCAGAAGCACTGCGATGTAAAACTAACCTATACGCCTTTGGAGGGTCATCACGTGTCCTCTAAAGCAGATTGATAGGTTTTTGTAGCAGAAATATTTCCACTTTTAAAATTATAATGTAAACAACTGACTTCAGTTTTGTTTCTGCGAGGGCGTCGAGTTCCAGCAATAGACATATATAGACACCCCGTTGGACCACTTCAGGCACGTAGATGCGGTCGCCATGTTGGAAAGGTGAACTTGACGTCATCCACTATACTGTAAGTTCGCACAGGGCCATTGAGCCATTCTGTGCAGAAATGTGGCATCTTTAATAATTACTATTTTAAATGACGTCAAGTCAAGACCACTACAATATGGCAAACAGGTTAAGTATAGCAGCTTATAGAAACAATCGCTAATGAGGCATACATACATATATATATATATATATATATATATATATATATATATATATATATATATATATGGTTCTGTCTTTGTGACTGAATGTATACATATGGCATAAGTTATTAAGAAGCCGGAACTGTTAACCAGAGTCAATTATCTCAATTTTAATTTTAAAAATAGAAATATTTACAAAAAAACCATCAATTTGCTTCAGAGGACATGTGATAATTCGATTTACAGAGCTTCAAAATAATGGCCGCTATCCACTAGCATTATCAAGCTTAGAAGAGCCAGGATAAAGTTTAAAAAAAACTGTGACTTTATGACTTTGTGTATATGATTTTAAAGAAGAAAGCCATATGCACCTAGGATGGCTTGGGGGTGGTGAGTAAAATATGAAAAATATTTTTGGTTAAATATTCCTTTAACTTAACAATTTAATAATGACATACAAATTCATTAAAAGCATCCCATTTAACAGCATCCCAGATATTTGACTGAATTTAATTATGTATGAATTATATACCTATATGCTATCTTACTGAAGTGTTAGTAGTGTGGGAATGCTCAGAGATGATGCAAATGTTAAATATATATATATAAAAACACTACTCTGTGCTGCTTAAATCAGGCCTAAAGGTCTAAAGGATTGGCATCTTTGGTTCAATTAAGAACTTTTAACATCTATGGAACATTTCTATTGCATCAAAATGTTCTTCAGAGTGGAAAAGGGTACTTTAGATTACTCATATTAAGGTTCTACTGTGTCATTCAATCCTTTTTTAAGAATAAAGAGAGCATTTCTACTGATATCCCACACAGCTGCAGCTCCTTCTTAAATAAAGCTGCTTCAAAAGGTTCTTCAAGCAATGTCACAGAAGAACCATTTTCGGTTCCACAAAGAACCACTCAGTCGAAGAACCGTCCCTTTCTTACCTTTTTATAATCTGAAGAACTTTCTTTTGCCATAAAGAACCATCTGTTATGCAGAGGTTCTTCTACAGCATCGTGAAGCTCCATTTTTTTTTTTAAAGAGTGTGCAGATGCGTTTCTCCCGGTCGTGAGTCTGCAGCTGACCGATACTCTGGTTACTTCTTTTAAAACACAAGGTTTCACAGGTATGCGTGTGGCAAAGATGGATCTCATTTTATATGTATTATGCAAATACCGCCTTGGCTGGCGCGAACGACCCGTCCTTTTAACGTAAACAAACCGTCTGGCAATAAATCCTCACTTGTTATTTCCTCGGTTTCACTCCCCAGAGCCGATTCTCAAATACAACATCTGCTTGTTGAACACGACGCCTCCCCCCATTCCCCCACGTCGACTCCCAGCATCTTCAGCAACATGAGGGGGTAGAAACAGTCAGTCTTTTAATTTGGCTTATGACAGCCCCTCAGTGTGCGCATGCTGGCAAGTCCCCTACATTTAGACCGGCCTCTCAACCACGACCTAGTACTCATTACTACTGTTTGTTTTGGCAGCGGCCAGATGGTACTTAGCAGTGCCGAGCGGCGCAAGCGTCCCGGCCAACATGCGATATTTATGTTTAGGGGACATCGGTTTAGCTAGATAGAATCAATAATACCTTTTAACGCAGGTCTGAAACAGAGCCTTGAGTACTTTGAGCGAAGCCGAACGAGAGAGAAAGGAAAACATATACTTCGGGAAACAAATCAACCATTTTTCTTTTCTCTCCAAGTGTAATTTGGACCTCAACCCTCCTAATTTTCAGTCTGGGGCCGCTTGCGGATTGTCAAGTTGCCTACGCGTGGAATAACGTATTATGTTACTAGTCGATATGAACCAAGAATGTGATAAACAACACTAGCATTCTTGGATTGTCCGCAAGGAACGTGAAGTAATACCAGCAGTTACACATACCTCCACACCATCATCTGACCACAGCGCTAATGCGATACATGAGGGATCAAGCCATCGAATGGTGTTAACGCTCATCTAATGAGAGTCCTCTGCTCGTCTCATCTGCTGGAAGAGCCACTAAACCCAAAATTAGTCAAATGAGTTACCACTCTTCCAACCCACCCAAAACAAGGGGAGATGTTTGCAAGGCAGAATCAACAATTCAAAATGAGTACAACAATAAGCTCATTGCTGGCTTTTGCAGTATGATCAATTTCCCTTCCAGGTTCCAACTTGGAGAGATAACTTTTATGATCGTTTTCAAAGTACATATTCTTTAAACAGTGGAAAAAGGTTTCTTTATTCAAATGTTCTTTGTATTAAGAGAACTGTTCGCGTAAGGTTCCATGGGAAAAGAAAAATGGTTCTTTTACGGCAAAGAATGCTTTAACGAGGTTAAAAATGACTTACTCTCTGACAAAAACGACTTACTCCCATTTACTAGAAAAGCAACAATGCATAACATAATGAGACTCATTTTCAAAGATTGCATCCTATTGTAGTGGAAGATGTCTTCATTTGTTTTTTTTTCTTTAATAAAGCGAAGTGGTATTATGTACATTTACTAAAGAAGCAAAGATATAGAGATCTTGCGTAATGAATTAAAAATAAGTATTAAATTATGTTACATGTTAAATTAAATTACATGTCTTGTTTTAAGGATTTTTAAATATTCTAACCGAAAATAAAAATATCTTTAATTGCAGTGTGCATACCTACAGTGTGCTGTTTCTATGATGGAGAGATGGGGCTGTATTCGAACCTGCAACCGCCGTGTCACCATCTAAAATGAAGCATGTGGTCATAGGTTCACATCTTAGAGGGACAACTGAAGACACTATTTAACCTGGACTGTTTCAGCGTAAACCAGCTGCGTAAACAAAAAACGCAGGGCTCTGCGGGCCGCTGGGGATACAGGTGTAATTCAGAAGAATGAATAACCACACTGTGGTCAGGACTGGCTTCTGACCCAGTGACGTCTAATCATTAAGTGCCACCACACCACAGACCTGCAGACAAACCTCCAGATGTTCATAATGCGTAAGTCACGGTCAACATGCGATGGGATCGCACGCCAGATTTCACACCAGCAACTTAATTTGAGTTAACTCCAGAGAGACTGTCCCTGACTTTGCGAAGGTTTTGCTTTATCAGGTTTCCCCTGCTGGCAGATGCTCTGCAACATCACGGTATGTAATATGTGGGAAAAATCTCTTTCACCTCACATCCATTCAGAAGCATGGTGCACCATACTGAGATTATTATCATGAACTAAAATTAAAACCATAAACACCTTTTTGGTTGTTTAGCTTTTTGTAGTTCTAAAATACTTTAAAGACATAAAATAAAAATAAATAAAATTTAAATTATTGACAAAATTATAATAATAAATCAATAAAACTGCATTGCCTCAAATATGAAATCTCATTTTATTAATTTGTTTCTTATTTTTAGATAAATCATGGTCATGTTCAATTAATTTATTTCCTTGTTTTATGCCAATTATGGCAATTTTTTTTAACTCATTTTAATTTAGTACTTTTGCATTATGCGTCATGTGTTGGGAATTTTAAATTTAGCGCTTAAGTTATATTAATTTTGTGTTGTTGTTATTATATATGATTTGTTTTCCATAGAAATTAACACTTCAAAGTGAAAAAATAAACATATTAGCAAATGATATGATGTTGCAAATTACTTTCCACTTACGCTTTGCTTACATTTTGTTTTTACACTTTTATTCTAACTCTTAGGCTGAAAAACATAATAAAAAAAACACTGAATAATGATAATGGATGACTTAAGTTCATTCAAATTCACTGTTAAAATAACGCAACTGATAAGTTCCAGTGGCCATGAATAAAAAGTTTCAAACTGCAGTACTCATGTCCATTAAGGGCAGCTTTTTTTTTTTGCTATTCTGCTGTAAAGGTTTATTTACACTGAAAATATCACCACTGGGTCTCCTGGGAGTGGTGGGTTTGCCGACGCCTGGAGCAGCGTTGAGACCAAACAGGACTAATTGAAAGAGACGCTTACATATTCTCCAGTGTATGGCTCAGGGGTGCCCTTGGCCACAGCATCAGATGCCTCTGGCGGCAATGTGGGTAGTGGATAAGGCCTAAACCAAGAGATGCGCCACAGGGCACAGGGCACGTAGGCCTGTAAAAGATCAAATGAGAAGCTTTCTGAGTGAGACGTACTGTTTAAGCAAGAAATAAGCTAAATTAGCTATCATGCTCCTGTCTGTTCGCAAACCGACTTTTTATTTCAGTTAGATTTGAAATTCCCAGCAACAAGAATTCAAACTCCCTGCAAATGGTAAATTTTGAGATAAAAAAAACTATATAGAATCTATATCTATCTATCTATCTATCTATCTATCTATCTATCTATATATATATATATATATATATATATATATATATATATATATATATATATATATATATATATATATAGATATAGATATATATATTGCTCTTTGTAGCTTGGATGTGTGAAGTTTCTGGTGCCTCCAGTTACTTTACCACAAAACAGGCAATTCTTTTATTTTTATTTCATAATTTTAAAGGACTAATCTTAGGCACTCTGGTTCGTAGCGTTAATTGTTTTTATCATTTACTGCACTGTATTACTTACCCCCACTGGTTAAAAAAAGCCTTGCACATTCACAGATTTTGTTGTTGTTTTAGTCTTGCAAACAAGTTGGATAACTTTGCCCAGTTTACAGTGAGAAAAGTTACAATTAAGATAGCTGAAAGCAGATTTTGTCGAAAATGCACGAAAACTGACTTCTTTTTAAACTGCTTTTGTCCCCCTGAAACTACATTTACTAAGTCACAAATGCGAGTGAACATGTTAAGTGCCATACAACTGACTGTATGCCTGAACAAAATATGCCATAAGCTAACACAGGTGTTAGCGATCCGTCCGAAGCTTCTTCACAGTGAACTGCTTTAAATGCTGGTAAGTGTTTGATTTGCACTTTTCAACGTTACCTTTTTTTCTCTCCCTCTTTTTTTTTTTTTTTTTCTCAGGATTTTTACGTCTGTTTACGTAAGCAGAGATACATGTTCTGGTATGCCTGCCGCCACGGTGGTGGCGAAGTTTCATGGGTCGCAAACCGACTGCTGTAACAAAAATTGGTTATCCTTTAACGCTCATGCACCTTATCAAAATCAACTATGGTATGTGGGTTTCTTCTTTTTGCATTGCTGAACTCAACTGGTAAGTCATAACAACTGCTGTTATGTATTGCCCTAAATTCATTTAGCTGATAACAGAAATCGCAAACGAAAGGCCAAATTTTATGTGGCGGTAGAAATCGATTTTTTTTTATTTATACTCACATTGATTCCTTTCCCGCTTTTACTCTAATAAAGCAATATTTTTCGGTATCGAATGAATTACAACCTTGGCGTTTTGCTAGAGCTGCCAAGCCGTAGACCAGCTATGCGTGGATCCCAGCTTCTGGGCGCTGCTCAAAGACACATACCTATCAAATGCCCTGTGAATTGTAAAACACATATCAACTCGACACTAGACAGTCCTTTGGGCCAAATGAGCGGGAACTTTTCAGATGAACTCCTTCAATGTCCTCGTATAGCATTCGATTCACATTCATCGTTGAGCATTAACTTGACCTTTGAAAGCCGAGATCAGCCCATTTGGTTTGCTGCTGAAAGCGTCTTTCCCTGCACACGAAGTTCTTCACAGTTTAATGTTTGATTTACTTGACTTTGACTTATTAAGTGCATAATTTAGTATGTTTTGACTTGAGATGCAGAATACTTTCCACTGCTGCCAGTTTGACCATTTTGACCATCAAGTCTTTAAAGTTTTAAAATAGTCCTTCAGCGCGAATTATATCTTCATCACAATTTAAGTCAAAAGTACATCGCTGCTTTACCTTCGTAGTGCCTTCATGTATAATAGCGTGAGTTGCAGTATTTGGCACAAAGCTGTTAGTATTATGAAATCTTGGAGATAAACTACACTGAAGTGAAGCCATTAAGTTAATGAACCGGCTAACTTTGGCTCTGAAGGATGCCATCAGTCTCAGCTAAATTACTTTCAATGATCTCTTTGCAGTCAGGGTATGTAGCTTGCTGGTCCCTGGTTCATCATGGGTACAGTTCTTGCTCAAATCAGCACGAAAATAAAGAGCTTTGTAGATTTTGCTAACCAAAAAGGCAACATCTAAAGCCCTGAATAATATTAACACAATCAAATATTGAATATCAGCTCAATACACATGTCAGACCACTATGAAAACATTTATTCTTGTATGATAAGTACTTGATATGAAGTTCTACTCTAAATAATGAATTGCCCAATGAAACTAATCTGGTTTAAGCACGATGGGATCCAAAAGGTTGTGACCACATTGAAAATCTGTCTAAAAAAATTATTTATTTAAACAAAGGAATTATACAGTGCATTTTGAGTAGAGTACTTTTTGTTTTTATATTTTTTTATATTAAAATGTATTTTTATTTTATTTCTTTTAGCAATTTTCAGCCCTCAAACTCAAATATATTTTCTTTCAGCTAGATCATTTTTATTTAAAGTTTTTCATCTAATATGTATATTTCAATTAATTTTTTCCAACTTTTATCCATCTGATACAAGTGCGAGAACTTGTAGATGCAACCCTAAAAAGAAATGGCAAAGGCGAGAAAAAGATAGAGAGAGAGGAGTGAGATTGCCTAAATCAACCCTTGCCTCTTAATTTAGCCAACATTCACAGAGACATCATTCATGGCTGTGTTTCTGTGCTCCATGCAGTTTGCTCTATTTGCTTTTAAACGTGTGGCGGAGACCTGGCTCGCGGTCCGATTATAACTTTATATTAGGATCCGAGGGGGAGTCAATTACAGCCAGTCCTGTTTTATAAATCAGCGTGAAAGGAGGAAGGAGGGGGAGCAAATAGCACAGGGCCTTCTTAATGCAGATTTGTGAATCCTGACTTGTTTTATTGCTGTTTGAGTAAGTTTGCGGTTCATTTCCCATCAGCCCTCTGCTTTATTAATCAGCTCACGGGCATTCGACGTATGTCGTCCCAGGAGTCACGGAGGCTCTGTATGTTGTCGAGAGGGCATAAAATGAAGGGGGACAGGGTGGGCAAGGTCGGTTTAAGACCAATGGACCTGGAAGGAAAATTGATCATACTGCAAGAGCCAGCAATGGACTTATTATTATAGCAAAAATCAAGCAAAGACAGTCTTGTGCCCGCTAACCTATGAGGCGTTAAAGCTGTTGGAAAAGCAAGAAAAACAGATTTTGCCCAGCAAACTGCAAAAGTGGTTGTAACCACAAATGAAAAAGAACGTTTATACAGAAGTCTAATGATTAGCAGACTGATGAAGACAATTCCTCTCGTAACTGAATGGAAATAATGGAGGTAACCACCCAATGATTGCGACACACTGCAAACACTCTTTAGCTCAGTACTAAAACCTACTGAGCTATCTAGCTTTCTACATAGACAGCATCCTAACTGAAAGTGAACACCTTTTGAAATAATAGTCTAAACTGGTTTAATCTGGTCTCAGTTGGTTGTTGGAAGTTTGGAGAACGAGACCATACAGCCTTAAACCTTAAGCTCCAGCATGGAGAGGCACAAATATTTGGTATTTGTAACTAAGAGTTAGTTAATATTAAATTAAGATACATTTACTTGAGAAGAAACACATTAAGTGTTGTTATCTGTAGGGGAAAAAAAGATATACGTGAGAAAATACCATTGGGGTAAGATAAATGAACTTGTTTTCTGGTTGAATGGGTAAATTTTCTGACTTTATTGGCAGATTTAATATTTAAGTTTTTTTTAAAGCAAGGCCTAATGATGTGTGTCAGTTTACCTTTCATGCAAATGTAATATAAATTCGTAATTTAAAAATGCTTAGATATTTGTACACTCTCAGAAATAAAGGTATCAAGGCTGTCACTGGGGCAGTACCTTTTTAAAGTACGCTTTTGTACCTATTAGAGTCAAATATGTACATTTTAAGTACTAACTTTTTCCTTTAAGATACCAAAATAGACCCTTTAAATACAAACATGTTCCTTTTGAAAAGGTACCGCCCCAGTCACAGCTTTAGTACCTTTATTTTTGAGAGTGTACTGGATAAAAATACTGAGCACACCACCCAAAAAATATTTTATTAGCATTTTGAACATTTGAATGTCCAATTTTAACATGTTGCTGAGTTAACAGTGCAACACTGAAAATATTTTTGTACATCATAATTTTAAATTCAATTTACCTTTTTCTCAGTAACTTTATAGCTAAATGCGAACAGCATCTGTAATCAACCTTTGTCTCAATTCTTGGATTTCTTGCCTCCGTTGCATTACGGGACTTTGTTCTCTAAGAGGGATTCATGTGATATTGCATTTGAGATTTGCTAAAAAAATGAAGGTACAATAGGAGGAAAGCAGATACGCAGCTGTCTAGGTTTTGAAGCACAAAACTGGTCAGCGCTGGTCAACAGGTTAAGAATTACAGACCTTCCTACCACCTTTGACAGAAACAATTGTGGAAACACTTTTGCTAAACGTAGCCAAAAGTATCCAATTAGTTGAAACAGGGCCTTTTTTATGATGTCTGTAAGAGTTAATATTTCTCATAACTGTCATTTACACTGACCTGAGCGGTCAAAGTTCATTAATCAGACTGACCGCCCCATAATTACCTCCCTGTCTTACTGTGAACACTGCCTGTCAATCTCACAGACTGACAGGTCAGTGACCCAATAGACCACAGACATTTTCATTTCCCACTGGAGATTAGGGAGTGGGACATTTAATTGCCCTCAAAGCGTTTACTGCACTGAGTAAACAGGCTCAGGCATTTACAGTGTGGTATCTTGACTTGCGTTTATGCCAAGAGTACTTTGCGTGTGCCCAAAGCAGTGAAAAACCCAAAGGCTGCTAACACTGAATAAAATTCTGCTTAGGTGAATAATATATTGAATTATTCACCCATCTTTCCATCCATCAGTCAAATGCCTGTGGTTTGGATGCAGAAGTGGACGATTATGGGTGGGTGTAAATACGGGCTCTGTTCCATAGTTTCGCTTTCACTGGATTCGTGATGGTGATCCGAGGACAGCATTTCACCTTTTGCTGCAGGGATCCACAGATAAAACTTCAAGGTCAAAATATATTGGTTAAGTTTAAAGTGTTAATTTAGGCCAAAATGAAAATTCATTTATTACTCACCCTCATGTCGTTCCAAACCCGTAAGGCCTTTGTTCGTCTTCGGAACACAAATTAAGATATTTTTGATGAAATCAGAGAGATATCTGACCCTCCGTAGACAGCAACACAACTGAAATAGTAAATACATCGGTAAAACAGTCCATGTGACATGTAGTGTCATGTAGTAGCTCAATTTCAGTTTTGCAACATTACAAGAATACTTTTTTTTGTGCAAAGAAAACAAAAATAACAATTTACTCAACCATTCTTCTCCCCTGAGTTGCTCTAGTTTCATCAAAAATATCTTAATTTTTGTTCTGAAGATGAATGAAGGTCTTACGTGTTTGGAACGAAATGAGGGTAAGTAATTAAAGACAAAATTTGTATTTTTGGGGTGAACCAACCCTTTAAAGTTAACCAACCAACTGGTAAATAACTGTTGTCTATAGATTGTTGTCAAGAGATGCATTATTTTAGGGTGTGTATGTAGAACAACTTTTTGTATTAGGACACACCTTTGAATTACTGAATTCCGTTGTTTCAGTCACACCCATTTGCCATAGATGTATAAAATCAAGCACCTAGCAATTCAGTCTGCAAACCGTTTTCAAACATTTGTGACAAAAAAATGTGTCATTCTGTGGCGCTATGATAGGATGCCACCTCTGCAATAAGTGAATTTGAGAAATTCCATTCCTGCTAGATACCCTGTGGTCAACTGCAAGTGGTGTTATTAAAAAATGGAAGTGTTTAGAAACTGCAGTAACTCAGCCATGAAGCAGAATACCACATAAAGTCACAAAGCAGGGTCACCATGATGATTTTCCATGGCTGAGCCGCTGCAGGCAAGCCTCACATCACCAGCACAATGCCCTGTGTCAGATGGAGAAGTGTAAAGTACCACAAATTCCTACAGAAACACCCCAAAAGGTTGTCAAAAAACTTCCTAGAAGAGTGGAAGCTGCTGTAGTCACAAACTGTCAACAAAAAGTCCCTGTTGGTAGGTAGGTGTGTAGATACTTTTGTCTATATTGTGTCTATACACCTTGAATAATCCATTGCAAGTTGCTTTAGATAAAAGCATCTAAAAATATAAAGTAAATACAAATGTACATTATATTTAACTGGGCCAATAGTGCACAATATTATTTAAATGTTCTTAATATAAATTACCAGCAGAAAATAGCAAAAAAAAACACATTTGAAAAAGCACAAATGGGGTACAAAAAGATCATCAAAGCCCTTTTTCTCTGTTGTCTCTAGACTTTTTTTTTAAAAAAGCCCATCTTGCCAGTGTTGAAAAATTTATAGTTATAAAATTTATATTATATGTGTTTTAACTGGAAAACGGGACAGAAATATTTTTTTTCTTTAATTTTTAGCAGCGCACTTGCATGCTTGTGTAGAAGACACCATTTATCTGCTTTAGGAGATCATTTTTAGATTTTTTTTGTCACTTTCAAGAGGGAGAGCTGCAAAAATAAACCTACTGACAAATTATGATCACAAATGATGCCTCTGTATGTGAGTGTATGTGCGCACTGCTCCCTTGACACTTATCACCCTGGGGGTCCCGCTCCTCCTCCGCTATGCCATGGAAGTGGGGTGAGCCATGGGGGCTCTTATTCATTAACGTGAGTGACAGAACGAGAGTATGTGTGGAGAGCAGCACATCAGGTGCTCTTTGCCACTCCATTCAGCAGAGATGTTGATACGGGTGAAGATGACGGGCGTGATGGTGATGTGAGGGCAGGGGGCATCTCATTCCGACCCCCTCATTCTCCTCAAAACTCATTTTCTTGTTGCTCTTGGCATGGGTTTCTGACTTGAGACCACAATTAGTGGCCTAATGCGATGGAGCATTTATTATAGCGTTCTGTATGGATTGCAATTTAGCGATAACATCGCTATGGCATCGATTCCAGCCTCATGATGAAAGAGAGCAATGGAGATACACTTATCTGATGCGTCGTTTGCCATTTTCAACATGGCTCAATGCAGAAAGTGGAACTTTCAAGCAGCTGCTGGTAAATGTGGAGGGCATCTTATTTCACCTCACCTTCAAGTTCAGTGCATCCACAGTGCTGAGCCAGAAGCATGTCTTCCTGATATCAGATCTTGGCCATGTGGTCTTGCTTCTCATCGCATCTGCTTTGGATTGTCCATTCCCGCCAAATCTGATCTGGGCACAGGAGATCATGTAAAGAGAATAGATGCAATCGTGTGTTTCTGTTCAGTTTGCAGCAATGACATATAGTATGTTTCTTAAGTTCTCATGGTAGAGCATGTTAAACATTTGTTGTCTTCCATGCATTTAATGCAAAATTTGAGAAATTGCAGAATGGAAGCATCATTACGCAAAAATATTCTACAATAAGCAATAAAAACTTGCATGTTATGTAGTAAGACATGCATACCAACACATTTGCTAAATAAATGCCTATATGTGGGCATATTGAATTTTTTTGTTGTTTTTTAAAGTGCAGCCACTGGTTTTCCACTTGCTTGTTAAATTTCACAAATAATTACAAGTAAATGTCAAGTACCACAATGAATTAAACATGAGATTTTGTAACCTTTGGTGTTTAGAAGAGCTTTTCAGTGCTTTGCTCACAGTCTTCATCGAGTCAGATGTCTGGCTTTGCTTTAGAGGGCACAAACCTTTTCTCTCTTAACACACCCCATCTTTATCAGACCAGAGATTGGAGAGGAGATCCATTTGGCATGACATGTGAAGGCCTCTTGAGCAGAGGACCAAAACGAACGAACATATTGTTTCTAACACTATTTTTACAGGATACGCTGCCTGACACATGTGCGGCTGAACGATTCTCTACCGCGGAGTAATGATGCTCGCTGTGTCAAGATTTAGTCAGCTGCGTCTGACCCCAGAAAACAATAAAAGCAGAACTGATGAGCTAATAGATCAGGTCAGGTAAGAACTGGCCAACCGCTCTCTGGTCCTCCGACCGGGCGCTTGGCGCAAGACCGACCTCACAGCTGGTAATCGTTAACGTCTCGGCATGCATGACCACCTGTTATCAATAAAGTGTTGCGCTCGCTCACTTTTTCTCAGCTCAGTCTGTCTGCGGCGCTGGCTCATCCCAGGGAGTTAAAAACACCCCGTTGCTCTCCAAGGGACCACATTCCTTCCTGTACATGGGAATTAATCATGTGAAAAGTGGTAAGCCAATACACATTAGTTTATGCTTGATGAACAGGCAAATGTATTAGCCAGTGCTGCATGTGGACGTAAAGACCCTCGGGATCGAGGCTGTTGTGAAAGACAAACTCGCTCTTGTAGGGAATGAAAGATAAACGGCATCAAGACGGCTGGAAAGAGAGATGGGATGTTCCTGAAGTTCATCCCAGTGGACTTCCTCATCATCCTAATGGCAGATGCAAAAAACACTTTTATGAATTACTATCATCATTAAGAGTTGTAGAATTTGGTGGATTAGATAATCAGTAGATTTTTTTGGGGGGGAAACATAGAGTTAAGAGCAAGATGGTTTGCATCCTGAAGCACTTGTAGTGTTTAACTAAATCGAGAAGGGCGTCCATTGCAATAAACCAACACATGTTTCTGTGAAATGCTGTGTGCCTCATCATAATGGATGGAAAAACATCTGCATTTCATGATCATTTATGGAACCCCAGCGTTTAAATCTCGATTTGATTACACGGTTTTCATATGCTCAAATATTTAGTTTATTTGACAATCAATATGAACAGGAGAGTTTGATCATAGTTCATTAATTTGCTTCTGTTTAAAGTTCGGTTTGTTTAGATGTCATTGAGAATCTGGCTGTTGCACTTGTGCTCCGGTACCAACGGTGACGTGCTCCATAAACGGCCCCTAGAGTGACATTCTGATTTGTAAACTGTTGAAGCTCTAAACACCGTGGAAGAATTTAGGGCTGTAGCAATGAAATAAACTGTTCATGAGCATCAGGAGAACCTGATTAAAGTGCTTAGGAAGGTGTTTGTACATGGAAAGTAAAGGCTTGATGCCACAGAAAAACTTTCTTTGGAGAACAAACTACCTGCACTGGGGCTTTAAAATACATGGAAAGTACTTTGGAACTTCAAAAAACCTAAAAGCGACTACATTGTCTTTTTGCTTGGTTCTGTCTGCAAAGTATAGCTTTCACTCTAATCAAATACTCCTGATTTTAATTTTCAAGCAATCTTGAAGACCCTAATTAGTTGCTTCGGGTGTGTTTGATTAACGCTGGAGCTAAACTTTGCAACTTTATTTAATTTATAGTGTACAGAAAAGATAAAAAACAACAACTTTAAAACCATTAAACTACACGTTTACTGTTAACAGCAATTCCTTGACATTTTTTAAATATCAGCGTGCAGGGATCCTCTCTGAGGGTTTATGGGATTGATTCACGTCTATTTCCACTAGTTTCCATTTTTGTATTTCTGGGAAGTGTGTCCTGCTTTATCTAAGCAGATACTGTAGCTGTTGCATTTTGTAGCAGAATTGCATTATCTTGGAAGCCACCGAAGACTCCCAGTTATGTTTGGTTGGAAGATTCAGTGTTTTTCCTCAAACTTAGAAAGTCAAATTCCCTCCTAGAGGTTCTGCTGACCACTTTGTCCAAAAATAGCAACTATTCATTTCAAATTTGGTGGTTCATAAAGGCTTCTTTTAGTGTTAAATATAAGAACGTCAGTCCGATTATTGATTGATAAAACAGATTGGAGTTTTTATAGGATCAAGAACAAGTTTATCAGTTACTGTCATGAAGAATTGGGGGCATTCATTGCTTCTAACACACATGCATGGAAGTTTCTAACAGCTGCTTCTGGTGTGTTTAATTAATTAAACTCTGCAGGACACCGGCCCTCTGGGACCAAATTTGGACAGCCCTGTCCTAGACAGTAATGAGATCAAATTGAGAGCAAATAATCTAAATTGTGACTTCTCAAACTTTCAGAAGAGGTCTTAACTTACAATTTCCAGATACCTGCAACCAAAATAAATAAAAAGCAACCAAAAATCTTATTTTCAAAATCATTCCTTTTGTAAATTAATTAAATGAATAGTAAATGGTTTATATATAATATTGATTTACTGAACTTTACGTGTCCTGAGCTTTGAAAGAACAACCTCAGAGAAATGACATTCATCTTATGGGTTTCTCTCTCTGGCTTTCTCTCTCACCTCTGTTTTCTCTAGCACACTGACAGCACGTCATGCTCACCTTAGCAGGTTGAAAAGCCAGAAGAATCCCAGCTGAGATAAGGCAGATACTGGCCTGCTAGGGGTAAACTAACAGATAGCAGTAAACAATGTACAGCGTCTTCAGCCCCTGCTCCAGGCCCAGGTGAGGCCTTCCTCTGCTCCTGCAGGTGAGTCAGCGAGGGATCTTGATAAGAGGATTAGTTTATAAAACATTTCCTCAACAGCTGTGCAAGACTCTTGGCACAGAAAAATGCCACACTTAGCCAGCAACACTGAGGGTATTATGATGAATTGGCTCTTCACTTTCTTCGTCAAGGGCCACAAAGAAGTATAAACGCTGGATTTTGATTAAGGGAAGATGTTAAAGGAAGAAAGGTAATCACATTTAAATTAAATACGATTTAAATTACACAAATTGGAACTCACCAAGCACTCACTCAATCAGCTGAAATAGGTAAAAAAATGAAAAAAATGTTAAAATGTGCTTTAAAGATTGCATTGTCAAGGATAACACCCAAGCTATTAACTTGCCTTGAAGATGTTCCATATTCCCTAATAATATTTTCAAGTGGCGCTAAATAGATAAAAGGATCCAGAATTGAATCCTGTGGGACACCTGTAGTAATACGTAATTATTTAAACCTGGTAGTTTAACAAGTTTAATAATAATAATAATAATTATTATTATTATTATTATTTGTGTTATGTTCATAGATGAGTATTGAGTTTGAATGTAATGTTATTTCTGGAGCAGCAACACACAGATCTAGGAACATGACTAGATTTCTCTGGTACCATTTAATCATACTAGAAATAGTCAAAATAAAAGACTACGACATCTCTGGGTGGAGATCTTTTCAAACGTTGAGTTCAAAGTCTTCACAAACTTCACAAACTACATTTTCTGTCTGCCTCAAAGCCTTCTGGGAGGTTGTAACTTCAAGGCAACACCAGTGATTCTGTACTTACTCTGAGAATGTGCTTTTCTTTTCTTAGCAGTGCACACTTTTGGAATAATTATGCTGACGAGGTGCCTGAAACATTCCAGTTTTTTTTAAAAAAAGAATAGCTCTGTCGAGACATGAGCAAAAGCATTCGGAGTGACAAAAACATCTCAACGGCACACTGACACACGCAGAGAACCACGCATGATTAAATATTTAATCGGAACAGGATGTGCCATAGAGGCAGGCAGAATGGGCCCAACAGATGTGGGATCCAGTCCGGATCAGTGGTGGAAATTGATAACCACAATTTATCAATTTACCACAAATTACCAAAGGTATTCAAAAGCAACTTAAAGAAATAGTTCACCCAAAAATGACTGAAAATTCATCCTGACTGGAGTGGATTATTGTGATGTTTGAACTCTCGTTCTGAAGGCATCTATTCACTGGAGAGCATCCATTGGTAAGCAATTAAGGGATGCAGTGCTAAATTTCTCCAAATCTGTTCTGATGAAGAAACAAACTACATCTTGGATGGCCTAAGGGTGAGTAAATTCTCAGCACATGTTCGTTTTTGGGTAAACTATTCCTTTCAAAAAAAGAAAAGAAAATCCTTTTCTTTTCAACATCAACCAGTCCATAATGGAGGGTGACTTGACTCTAAATGCTCTGATCTGAAATTTCGATTGAGTCCACATTTTCAGCGAGTATGTGTCTTTTAGGGTTTTGGTAAGTATTAAGTATTCAGAAAATCGGGTGTATTTTTTGGGCGGGGGTTTCGTGTCACTATGACTAAATGGTAGGCTGTAGCTTCAGTAAGAAGTGATGCATTGTTGTCGCAGTGAAAGATTCTGACCTAAGAGCTCAGAGCACATGGTTTCTAATGTAAATCCCCATGAACATTGCATCAACTAAGATCCAAACATGCAGACAATCTTACTGATAAATTGTACACAAGCAAAACACATTAAAAGATTGTTCTGTAAATAAAAAAAAAATAAATAAAAAAAAACAATTCACAGCACAGACCTATTTATTAAGAATGGCTTGCCACACTAATGATGCAACACATGCATAAGGAAAACCACCTACAGTGAGTACAGTTCTTACAGCAAGAAACATACAATTGTTAGGTTAAATGAATACAATATTCCCTGAAATGTTTCCCTGTTTTGTTTTTTTTTTGTTTTTTTCTGCTTTCCCTATTTTCTGCTTGCCCGGTACTTTAAAAAGAGCTGTATATAATCACAGGCAATTACAGTAGCATCATATATCTCAATTAAAAGAGGTGGGAAATCATCATCTAAGCAGTATGAAATGCAGCCTTATTATCCACGTGTAACTTCAAAGTAAACGTCCATCCTGTTTACTCTTTGTGACTGTGCACATTAGCTAAATTACATAGCTTATTAGTTGGTTTACAGTGTTTAATTCACGTGATAATGGCCGATTTTGTGTTCTAATTATAACATGAAGCTTTCCTCTGTAATCATGTGTTTTAGTCCACAACATTTCGACATGTGAAAGCCAGCTGTTCAAATACTTAAGAACAGCTGGTGTTGAAATGCTAAAGTGAGAATATTCTTTTGCTCGCTGATCCAAGATGATTCCGAAAACCGTTTGGATCTAAAGATCCAAAATCATTTTAACCCCAGGCTCAGCTGTTGAATAAGGGTTTTAGTTAAAGGACACAGTAAACTTTGCTTAAAGCTCTCTGTGGGGAGTGAAACATACCGATGTAATCAGTGAGCTTTGAACGTCTACCTTTCTTTTTGAAACTTCTGAAACAGTCAAAACACGGGCTTACAGCAACTAAGTGTGTTGCATTCACTGACAAGCCCAAATTTAGACTAACATTCCCAACAATTCGAACTTTCCATCAAAGCTAAAAAGTGTTGAAATTGCCATTGTGATGGCTTCTCATGTTTTTTAACACTTGGTTATATTGCTTCTTTTATATATATATATATATACATTTGGTAGCACTTTAGAAAAGGTAACACTTGATAACTATTAACTACAACTTTTCCCTCAGTAAATTCTTCAGATTTATTAAGTTTAGGTATTGGGTAGGATTAGGGATGTAGAATAAGGTCATGTAAAATAAGGCATTAATAGATGCTTAATTAGCGCTAATAAATGGTTCATATTCTAGTGATATGCATGCTACTAAGAAACTAATAGATGTTTTTCCTCAGGTTAGATATAAATTTCACTGTCTTCATTATTCAATGCAGCCAAACATTCACATATCAGCATATTCAGTATTCAGCAGTTTGCCCTGCCGGCCAAAACTTTAGCCTATCATAACAGACGCCATTTGCATATAGAAGTCTAATTGGAACAGTAGCAAACCAGGCTACAGTATTTATAGTCAGGTAAAGAACGAAAATGATCATGTAAAACTAAATTACGACTGTTGTGGGTGCATGAAACCTTGTAACATTACATAACTGGACCTCAGGGAATAAAATTTACAGGTTACAGGACTGAATAATACATTATGAACAAGGCGCTGCTGGTTCATGTACTCGAGCAGTTTCACCGCTATCGTGTTTTTGAGAAAAGACAGATGCAGTTCTATAAGCATGACTTGCATACAGTAAAAGTTTTCCCTAAAGTGTGTCGAGGGCACGACGAGTTGTCCATGTGTTTAATAGCGCAGGGACGCTTTCGCATTTTCTCCAGGAATTGAACATGAACTTGTCCTGGGACATGACATTGGTCTGAATTCTCGTTTTAGAGCCCATCTTAAGTGCAAAATGTAATCTGGAGTCAGTCTCTTTTACACAGGCGGTAATAAAAACGCAGCCGTGGCTTAATGCCCGCCGTCTTCGCAAGGCAGGATATTGCTGAGCTCTGAGTCTCTGGAACACCTCAATGTTCAGTTTATATGGGCCTGTGTGCTTTCGTGCTGGAGGGGTTGATGGCTGAGCGGTGGGAGTGTCGTGGTACAAATCATGACAACAGCTACGCAGTTTGAGATACTTGGTATTTATTGTCGTCTATAAAAGCGTCTTGATGGGATTTTTAAAGCTTTTATTGACTTCTCCGCATACAGAGATGACCCTCATGGAAATGTTTGTCTGCTGGGAGCTGGAATGTTCTCTGGGCTCTCAGGTTTGCACACCAGGGGGCATCTCTCATAAGACGCCTTATCCTTATTGCCTGTCCACGGCTTCTACGAAGCAAACCCTGTAGAATGGCTGCTAATCCTGGACAGTCTTGATTCAGTTGTTCTAAAAGGACAATTGTTTCAAAAGTGTAATTATATTGCTTTGTCTAATTACATTACTTCTTATTCATTTATAAATCCCTTATCAGTCTTGACCAGCTAAATATTAGCTTTAATTATTTACTACTAATTATTTACTACTAATCAATGGCTAATATTCTAGTAATATGCATGCTAATAAGCAACTAGTTAAGACACCCTGAAATTAAGCGTTTGACCATTCCAATATGGCCAGCGGCTTACATGTAGTGACCTATAGAAACAGCCTGTGTGTGTTTGTTTGTGTGTGTGTGTGTGTGTGTGTGTATAAGCAACTGCTTAGTAATAGACCTGCAACCACACACAATAGCATAGAACCACAGCTGAACCTTTATATTTAGAAATATTGTACTTCCTGTCACATTAATAATATTTAGAGAGATTTAGCTTCAGTTAAATCATGTGGTATTTTAACTTGCGTCAACCTGCTTCAGCGCAAAACAATTTTCTTGACAAACACAGTGCCAAAACTGACAGGTACAGCATGGAGACATGGAATATTACAGTGTGCTATGTGATCCATGCCGTGGTCCCTATCTATCAGTCATGTTGACCTGTGACAGATTACCCTGTCATGCAGGACTACACTCTTCACAGTGTGATTGGCAATGGTATCTGACTTTACTCTTACTGCATCTGTTTCTAATTGTATAAAAAAAACCGAAGAGAGAAAGCAAGCATCCCTCCGGAAACTTTAAACTCATTGGGTCATCTTTCCCCTAATATCCTGTACAAGATGCAATTCATCTATAAGTCAAGTGTGCTTAACAGAAAGTGCTTTGAAACTGGTATACCTGTAAAAACAAACCAAATGTTTTCCCCAGGAAAATATATACAGTTTTGTGCCAATTTGGCACTAAAGAGACATTTCCCATTTTAATCTTTGGTGAAAACGGTTTTGTTTTTTTGGGGATGGGGAGTCTGAAAATTGCATTTATTGGAAACGTAGTTTTCAAAGGAACTTTTTTTTGTAATGATAATAATAATTGAATTTAAAAAAACTTAAAGTCTTTAATAATGAAATATTTCAGCTAATATTACCATTCTAAATTTAACCAGAAAGGTCTTTTAAAAAATCTAATAAAGGTAAATGAAATTTCAGCTTTATAACACTGGTGGTAAATGTGTTAAAGTTCCAATGTTTTTGCTTACGGAAATGTCTAAATTTTACTTGTGCGGTTGCAGTCAGGAAACCCGTCTGTGTTATGTGCAAATCATTTGCATTGAACACAAATTTTGACGAAAGACATTGTTTAAACAGAGCTGCAGAGCCAAACAATAAAAAATAAATGTTTGTAGGTGGGCAACCAACACTGAATAGGACAACGTTTGCCCATTAATTGATCAAGTTGTTTCATAAATAAACTCTCTGTCTTTCTTCCCATCCTGAGGCTTTGCTGTTATTGAATGCACAGCAAAAACACATTTGTTTGAAAGGAGGAAAAAGCCCCGCTGTTCTACACTGAGTACTGCTGATAATGATTAGCTGGTGCTGAAACCAATTCTGAACAATACAAGTTCAGAGGAGTCACTTTAAGTGATGTGGGAAGGAAAGTGTTTTTGCGACCGTATGGAGGAAACATTCCAAGACAATGAAGTCTGGATTGGAAAAAGACGACAGAGGCGTGCAGAGGAGCTCGGCGAGACTGGTGCGATGGGCCGGGGCGCACATTCCATGGCATCTCGCGTGTCCTCGCCGTGTGACCGCTGGATCGCAGTGCTATTTTGCGGTTGGGATTCATTAATGCGACTGGCCAGACAGTCATCGCCGTGATGATTGGTCGCATCATCGCTGATGGGAAATGATGCGAATCAACCTGATTGTTGAGAAAGAAACGTTTCTCACGGTTATGAGCAATAACAAGTCACGACCTAAAATTCTTCGTAAAAATCATAAAAATGTATCCCACTGTCGATGAAAAGTCTAAACTAGTTGAAGTAGTTTAGTTGCCAATTGTTGGTCCTTGAGAATCAGGATTTTGGCAAATCAAAGTGAAATAATGATCTCCCTGACCTCCTGCAAGCAATGAACCACTAGAGCATCATGGGCGCTCTTTTCACACTCTCTGTGCCTGTTCGCTACACATTTGTGTTTAATTTGATGGCAAGGGGAAAGAGGAACAGCTTGACGAATGAGGCTACAGTCTCTGTCATCGCTCAACACGAGGCTGGTGTAGTCCTCACAATGGCCTCATTTCCTAATAATTTCCAGTCCCTCATAAAGAGAGAGATTGGGGAAAAACACTGAAGAATGGGAAAATAACCCACCATAGCAGATTAGCGTTTTAAAAGAAACTCAGAAGACCTTGCACAGGTCAAGGCGGTCATTTTAGATGCTGAGGTGACTTTCAACATAGGATTAATGGAGAAATGGACAATTAAGGACAAGGCAATTATCAAGCTGAACTTTTCTGGGCCTTGAATGTGGTCATTGCATTGCTGTTTATGGAGGGTCACAAAGCTCTCAGATTTCATCAGATATCTGAGGTTATGTTCTGAAGATGAACAAAGGTTTTACATGTTTGGAGCATCATGAGGGTAATTAATGACAATTACATTTTTTGCATGAATTATCCTTTTAATGACTGTCATTTTTATTTTTGGTACATTGAATTGCCATTTGATCTGCAATGCAAAATCTGGGATCTGAAGCAAAACCAGTCGGAAACCACTACTTTACCAGCTGATTTTATTTACTTCAACTTTCAGTACACAAACACCCAGGGCTGTCAATCTTACTCTAAGTGTCTTGCTAGATTACAAGATGCCAGCCATGATATTAAACAACTGGCCACACCAGACCATCCAAAAACAACTGCTTGTTACTTGCCATTCCCTAAAAGCCCATTAAAATGAAAACAATACACTTAGTAATTTCTAAAATATACCTATAATTGGACTGCTTTCAGCACATTTTCCAGTCAAAATCAGTCAACAACAAGTCATTAATCACCCTACAAATATAGGTTTTAAAAATTTTACATTGTGAGATTATTTTTGTGACAAAGGCACAGTATATTTCAAAATATTCCAGATAGGAAAATAGTGCGTCAATAATGCAAAAGGACGATAGTAAACGCTCAATTTTCAGTTAAAGGCTGCTCATCATTGAATTCAGTCATGTCATCATCTAGCCCAGTTCAGTTTAAATAGTATCTGTGCAATCAAGTCGACATAATTGCTGGAAATTAAGTGTCCCCTACTAAGTAAGCCAAATGTTGACCAAATGAATGCAGCCTGATAATCCTTTAATGGATTTAAATATTTAAAATGTTTCAGTGTGTTAGATTAAAGACATGCATCTAGAGTTAATCTGATAAAGTGCATCTGCCTCCTGAACAGTGTTAGGTAGATTGTTCTAGAGTTTGTTCTTTAAAGACTGGTCTTTAAAGCAGTTACAGTCTACAGTTAATTTTAATGTACTAGGATTTTATCAAATGGACAGAGGTTTGATAACACAGTGAAAGTGAAGAACTTATAAATGCTTAAATGCAGAGGAGCTAAACCACTCTAAAACCAGAGCTTTTAATGTGAGGTTAGCAAGATTTTAAAAATTTGACAATGTTTAAATTTTTAACTGATGGCAAAGAATTGACAGCAGCCATCAAGTGTTAGACAGTGTTCTAGGTTATTACATGCAGAGGTTTTAGGTCAGATAATTAACATTTCATTTTTTTCAGAATAAGCAGTAAGAAATTACTCATTATCAAGTCTTTTATATAAATTATGAATTCCATTAGTTTTATAAGCCGGTATATTTTGCTGTGCTGTGAAGCAATATAGAGCCGAGTATCTAATAGAGAGATACAACAATGATCAGATGATAAGAGCAAAAAAAATTCATTTGTAACTCTAATGAGAGCAATACTATCAATACTATGAAATGGTCCTATGGTCATGGACAATTTTATTTCTAATAGTACTGATCTTGGAAGTAAAGCAGTTCATAAAGTCAATACTGCTGCACTGTTGGGAAATGCATCTGTTGATGCTTAATTTTTTGTTAATTTAGTCACTGTATAAAAAAAAACACTGGGGTTATGCTTGTTTTCTTTTAAAAGAGAGCTACCAGATGTAACAGTATGCAATGCCTTTCTGTGAGACAAGGGTCTTTCCCACCATGCAATACGAAATACCTTTACTTTTGTTTTCATCCACCTGCACTCCATATTTATTTTCATTTCCTTCTTAAGCATAAAGGAGCAACCTAAAATGCTAGAAAAGAGAGAGTCCATAGTTTCCGTTGCATCATCTAGTTTTTATGAGCTGTTGTATATGCTGAGGAATTGAGATGAAGTATTACCCAGCAGTCTTTTGTTCTAGAATGATGGTTCTACCATACCTGTAACAAGAAAATACAGTTTTAGCTATATGTTTACACAAGACTAGATAATGATCTGAGATATTCAGATTTTACTTTGCTGGAAAAAATCACTTTTATCTACAGAAAAACAGAGTCGAAGGACAGTTCATGGTTATCTCCAAGCAATTTGCATTTTGAGGCTCGAACCAGAGATGTAGCCAGAGAGCTCAGTTCCATCATGTACCTTAATTAATATATGATTAGAATTTAATGAGAATAACCACTTGGAAAAATGGGAATTGCAATGAGTGTTGAATGAGAAGAGAACTGTCATTAAAATAATGGCACGTTGTAATTGTCCTTAACATGCTTTATTAGAAACACTACTTGGAAATGTTTTCATGAAATTCACCCATAAACCTGTTGCCATTTTCTCCTGCCAAACTCTTTTGTGCGGGCTGTATGGCACACTGCGTCATGTCGTACCATCAAATGTTCTTCTAAATAATTATTTGCGCACGTTTGCCAAAAGTAAAAGCAGTCCTGTACAGAGTTTATTAATGGCCTGTGATGTTGGTTTGATGTGCATTTGTAAGTGTTTCGTGGATTATGGGTTTGACCTGAGGGCTGCTGATCCTGTAAAAGATCTCTTTTCTTTTAAATGAAGTGGAGATAAACTCTCATTGAAATTCAATCCTGTGAAAATCCTCAGGGCGTAAACAAGCCGGTCCTGTTGGGGGCAATTTTCACCTCACAAAATAAACCAAACTCCATTACAATAAAGCAAGCAAGTGGAACATCAAAGAGAGCAGGGGAAACAGCCATGAAGTAAGCTGGATAATAAAATTTAAGTAAATCGTGCAGGACATGTGATTCTTAAAAGGTGCAAATGATTACCAAAGAGGAGGCGCATTCGGAAGGAGGAAGTAGAGAATGGAGAAAATTAACAGAGCTAAAACGGACAATAGCGCAGTAATTGCTTGAACTTAAAATGACACAAAATTAGCTGCTCCTTCTGCATCTGGCATGAATGAAAGCAGAATTGACGTTTGTTGTTCCAGCTTTGCAAATAACAGGTGCGGCGGTAAAAACATGAGAATCACAAATGAGGTGAATAAAGCAGTGGATGTTAAACTTTCACCCACTAATAAAAGAGCAGTTGTCACGCAATGCAGGATGCAGGGAAGAGCATGCAGGCATATCGCCTCAAACAGCAGCCGTTTGCTTCTGCAGCCTTCGTCTCGCTCCATTGGAAGTTGTCAGGTTACAAAGACCACTTGGATTGGTTTTGCAATCGTTTTACCTAGCAGCCACACATGGATATTGACCATATCCAACTAGAAGAAGGGCTTGTTTCTCTTTCAGATTTCAATGTAAGGATTCAATGGAGCAGCACCTTATATTCTAATGTCATGCAATAGGTTTTTTTATAAGTAACAGATTAAAATCAATTTTCAAATCAATCAAAGTAAGTGAGGAATTGAGGAATCTGTCCCATTCATGAATCACGACTGATTCACATCATTTGTTTTGAGTTGAGAAGCAGGTAATCATGTTCATCAATCAGACCCATCTAATTCTCAAACATACTAACCTAAATATTGTATTGCCAACAACTAAAGTGTAAAACAATGCTATTCTGGTCAATATTCACCAGTAGACTGGGTAGTCTATGGGACGTGTTTGGTAAATAAAAATAATATTCCAGCTATTAGATTTAGAAAAAAACTACAGTCCATTAAACTGATAAAAATAACAATAAAAATAATTTAAATCTTTTAAACTTTATATTGATATGAGAATCCTGACAAAACGTGTCATGACTTCAATAAAAATATGAAACAGCTTTTAGCACTTATAATAAATGGGAAAATAAGCATATTGGAACGATTTCTTAAGAATTAAGACTGGAGTACTGATGCTGAAAATTCAGCTTTGCATCACAGCAATATATAAAATTTATTCAAATATATATTCAAATAGAAAATACTTATTTTAAATGGCAATAATATTTCACCATATCGCTGTTTTTACTTATTTTTAATCTAATGAACGCAGCCATGCTGAATATAATAGAATTAAATAAATAATAAAATAATAAATATTTTACAGACCCCAAACTTTTAAACAGTATGTACTATAAGAGCAAGTCATTTTATTAATATCAGGTGCATTAAAGAGGATTTTTCATAGTTCATAGTCTTCAGTTTCTCAAATCAAATTTGACCAGAATGGGGGAAAAACTGGTCAAATGCAAGATTAAACCAATTCTGGATCTGTACGACAACTGGGAAATGCAACCCCTTTAAGTGACAGGACGTGAATTTGCCATAGTGACACGGGCATAAACATTTCTTTTTAAATGAATTAGGGCATCTCATATGAAATTTAAAGAGGAGGATGATGATCCATGCTCCTAGCTGAGGACTGTTGGGTAAAACACACTAATGACATTTGAGTTACAAACGATCTGTTTCCTACATTGCCTGCTTTCGTGCTAGCATTAGAGGATGTTGGACAGAGAAAGGACATATAAAAACGATTCATTCTTCGTACCCATGTCCCCACACGACAGAAGCATTATGGATGTTTGAGGTGTTGGGCATCGTATTGTGAGGTCTCCTCGACCGCATACACGAAACCGTGCGCAAATCTTGTTTGTTCGCATTCTTTCACGAACAAATCATTTAAATCGTCGATTTGAAGATTAATTCTACAAAACGCAAAGCTGGAGATCTATGGAGAGCCGAATGCCGTATGACATCTGCTCGTGTGACCCTTCGCCTCGGTCTGTCTCATCCCGTCTCTTCAGCGGCTGTGAAAGGCAGGAAACGACAGTCTCATGGTCAAAAAATGATGGGTCGTAAAATAATGATTTAATATTCTGCTTCAGGGTTGTGACAGGGGTGTGGAACCGACTTTGATGATCGTTGAATAGGCAATGCTGTCGTGAAAGGGCTGTCGTGTTTGAGGCTGGATATTAGCATGAACTACTCAATCTGTTCGTCATGTACAGAAAAACACGGCAAAGCATCAACAAACTCAATGAACCCTCAGCAGAAACGGCAGGACAAGGTATATGTGTGTGTATATATGTGTGTATATATATATATATATATATATATATATATATATATATGATTCATGTAGTCAACAGCAGCATAATACAATAGAATATGAACAACTTGTACTTATTTTCTGATGCAAGTAGCCTACATAGTAGTTAAGGCCACCTAATATAAAGTGGGACTAAACTACAACCTTACTTGTTTCAAAAGGGAAGTGTTTGTCTTGGACATCAGTCTCTTTACATCACACAGGCCTAAAAGTGGACACACATGGGGCCTTACGGGGCTGTTGGCAGACGTGCCACACGCTTTCATGGTCTCAGGAGAACCTGGGTGGGCAGATAAGTGATCTAGACAGAGCGAGAGAGAGTTTTTAACCTATGTTATTGCATTCTTCTGTCTAATAAAGTCCCTCTCCCACACTCACGCGCACAGATAAGCAGAGTTAAGGGTCTGTTTGTTTAACATCCAGATTTAAAACTGCATGTCTTAAGCACATCTCAGTTAAAAGGACCGCTGACGTTATCTGACAGGACCAATTTAATTATCTGTAACTGTAACACTGTGTTTACGCTGAGAGTGAGCGATGGGATGCAACAAAACTCGATCGCTCTCATTGTGTCATACTGCAGCGTGAACGGCGTAAAGGGTCCATACTGACAGCAGTCTACAAAAAGCAAAAAGAAATGAGGCGATATGAGAAACAGTAATGCTCGCTCGATTTTTTCAGTCAGACTCACATGTATTAGTTGCAGAGGAGGCAAGAAGGCATTGCTATAAAAAGATTACTGTTCAAAACAGATGTTTAAAATGTTTGTAAAAGACATGCTAGGTTGCATTTATTTGATCAAAATATGGTAAAAACAAATGTCATTTTCAGCATCACTGCTCCAATTTTCATAATCTAAAATCTTAAAAATCATAACCCTGTTAAGAGTTAAACCCTGATATATTATTTCAGGATAGTTTGATGAATGTTAAGTTCAAAAATCATAATTGTTATTTGTATTTTTGTATTTATTGTAATATTTAATGCTAAATAAAAAAAAAAAAGCTTTCTGACCTCAATCTTTTGAACAGTAGTGTACAGTATATTAATAATTAACATTTTTATTGTGCCTTCTCTGTCACTGGTAAGGAAATCTAGCTAGCTACATACCTAACATAATTCATTTATATGCTCTAAAAATAATTTGTTGTAGGTAAATAAAACTGACCTTTTACAGTACGGTTTTATTCGGTGTTTCTAATTTAACATTTTATTTTTATTTCAGTGTTTTACTTGTCATTAAATGGTGTTATTTCTGACATTTACCAGTCATTTCTGAAAATAAACTGAAATAGTTTCAAAGTAGGCCATGTTTTAATGTAATTAATAATATAATTATGCTAATAATCTTTATAGCTATTTGGAATACACATCCTGTGATGCTCTAACCGTGTAAATGCAAGGGTGTTTATACAGTAAGTGGTTAAAAAAAAAAAGCAGAGTTTATTTGTGGCCCGATGAGGTGACTCACTCTGCCGTGAAGCACAAGCTACTGAAAGCAAAACAGACATTATCAAGTGCGGCCTTTTACACAGCTTCCTGGCAGGCCTCTCCCGGGGAAAAGTGTGTGCCGTTCACTCACAGAAAGGATCTCTACGGCCTGACATAGAGAACACTGTAATTGGTATTTGTGGCGGGAGGCTAGCGGCCAAGGCCTCCCATCTGAAGTACAAGATAAGGATTTCTGCATGCAATTACAGCTAATGCCGCATTTAGCGAGGCACGGAGAATGGGGTTTAGCGGGTACATACCTAGAGAGTGCTGGAAAATACGGACCGCAGAGTCACACAAACACATGCACATGCACTCGAAAGCGTGTGCAACCGTTGCGCAGCCATATGAACAATAAGTCATTTTATAAACAATAAAAGGTGTCACTTTTAAACTAACCGTGCTGATTGTTTATTTGGCATTTGGGACTTTTTCCTAATGGAGGTTTAGGGGGAGCTGCCAAACTCCGGATGAGAATAGAGAGAGTCTGCAAGCAAGCAATATACAACCAAACGAAAACATGCTTATCATAATCAGACCGCAAGCATTAAAAAAAAATAAAAATCTTAATGACGTGATGCAAATAATTAACAAAAGCCTTGTTTTGTAAGCGATTTATCTGAACAGTTTTCTAAAGAAAAAAGGCCAGTTTTTGAAAACTTTCATCACTACAAAAATTTTTTTAAAGTTCTTTCTGTGTTTTGTGTGACTTTTTTTATTTTAGAATTTAGGCGATACATGTTTTCGTATCCCACTGTCAGATATTTTGTTGTTTTAAGTACAAAAATAACTTTCTGATTATTTTCTATATCAAAAAATTTAACAAGTAATTTGTTTTTCCCCAGTGATCAAAATAATAATTAGCTTTGCCCCTGCAACTATTTTCCCTTTCTTAGTCAAACGTGTCTCTATATTTCTACGTGTTTCTTTTATACACACTTGTTCTTCTCTTTTCCACCATCAGATTTGATGCTGGGCATATTTTTGCTGGCCCTTGCGTGCAATAAAACCTATTTATCAACACAATCTTTTGCGATATTGCCTTTTATGCTACCTACAATAATAAAGAGAATTACTCACCTGTTATCAGGCTTGATACAAATTCCACACACTTTCTTCAAAAGTTATTTTATGGTGTCTGTGAAGCCTTCTCTGCTGGTTACTCACTGTTACGTGACTGAAAAATCATGCTGTACTGTGTTTCGCCAGTGGGGGGCAACAGGAGATGAAAAACCATGACTGTCAAAGAAATACAATCACATATCAATTCAGTTGCTGTTATCTGTTGCCTTTATTATTATAAATATAACTAGTGCGATGCCTATATGTCTATCATGACCGTGATGTTCAATACAGCATAACCTGGTACCTGAAATCAGTCAATCTAGTGATAGAGCGCTACAGTCTTCAACAACTACAAAACGTGTTTTGATGAATTTGGAATCTAAGCAGAGGAGAACATACTGAGACTTTCAAATTTAAAATAAGGTTCTGTACTCTAATTATAAGTTAACACTTGTTTCATTTGTCTATATTTGTTTCTCCCAAGGTATTTTAGGAGAAACATCTGAATCTGTTAAAAAAAGTGGAAGAGGAAAAGAAAGCACTTTAACAGGCATGCTCATTAAAAGATCAGCAATGGCACGTAAAGCTTTGTTTACAACAATGAGCCCAGGAGTAAATAAGTTTAGGGGGAAGCAGGGGGTTAATGTGTGTGTGGTTTGGCTCGAGCGGCCGCCAGGAGCAGGAGTCAGAACATCATTAAACCTAATGGATAGGATGTGGTTTCCCTCTGGAGTCGCCACAGGGAGAAAGACACACCGCTCAGGTGAACTGAGCTCCACGATTGAGCCGGAGAGGCATCCAGTGACTCTAAACCGATTGGTCAGCCGAAACGCCCAATGAGGTTGAGTGGATCTCACTAGCCTGTGATCTTTGGCCGTTGGATGAGATGCATCACATACCCTGTGGTTTTTCATGGAAAGCATTTCCAAGACAAATTTATGGACTGATGAAAGGTCTTATGATGAAGCTGAAATCACTTTTAGAAAGAGGTCGTTAAGGTCAGCGTTTAAGTTGTGCCACACATTTGACGAGATCCCAGAGGAAAGTTTTATTGCATAAAGGTTGCCATTTTATGGCTCAGTCATGTTTAATTTCAATATTGACGTTGTTTCTTTAAAAAACATCTTGGGAAAAATAAAGAGACATAAGCGAGTTACATATTGATGTACTGTTCAGTATGAAAATAGACAACTTGGGTTCACTGGAAAAATACGCGTTTGGTAAGGTTTCTGCAAAATACCACAAGATGCTGCATTGTTTTGCGACACTTTCAAAGTGAAAAGGTTTTATCCAAAACTCGGTTTCATTATGTCAGCTGTTGTACTATACATATCCCAGCAGTTTGGATGAAATGTTTGTTTCTTCAACAACACCTTGGGAGAAATAAAAAGCATATGAGTTATATGAAAATAGACAATCCACTGGAATAACAAGCATGTTGCAAGATTTTTGCTACATGATATTAACCTTGCTTCTTACACATAGCATCACTTTTAAAGTGAAATCGTTTCATCTGAAACGTGAACCTGGCAGTGTTTTATTTGGTGTACTGTGCATGTCATTGCAGTCTGAACATGAGATGTTTGGGCACTGACATTCGTGTTCAGTTTTATCTGAAACTGATGAAACGGCTATCACATCAGCTATTGTACATATTATGGCGGTTAAAAAATGAAATGTCATTTAAGAGCCTTAAAATAACCTCTTTATTGTGTTTAAAGAAATAACACGTCACCTTCAGTTCTCATGAACTGAGAAACCAAAATTTTTTGCATAAAAACATCCTGTAAGTTTCAGAACTCAAAACTTTGTTATAAGTCTAAAAACAGCTTATACGGAAAGCAGCATGTGGAATGTTCTCCTGTTCTACTCTGTGATGTAATAGAGTGAATAAGCAGCGCCTCCGCAGAAGATCATCAACACCTGCTTCTACATCACTGCCTGTTTAGCCCCGCCCACCGATTTGCACATGTAGTTTTCGTGAGAGAGGTGAAAATGCAGGTCTATGCACAAACCAATATTAGGATAGAGCGGTTCCAGATCACATTAGTAAGAAATTGGCACTCTCTTCACTTCATTTTACTGTGGACTCATTTACAAACAAGGCACAGTTTAACACAGAATTTTCAAAAAGAAACGTCAGTGCTATGCTGAATATATTGGATCTGACTACAATGAAGCAACTGTTTTTATCATGCGGTCACTATAGCTTTGTCTCTCCTTACAGATCATTTAATATGCATTGAGTCATTTATGCATTTTTGGCATAAATCACAACAGCGCCCATCAAATCAACCGAATCAATCAAATCAGTTTGCTTTTCAAGTCTTCAAGCTCTTTTATTCATGACTTGTGTTTAATAGACTCACATTTTTATCGCTTTATAATGCAAGTTTACATGTCAGAAAAGCAGTACATGTTAACCATAACTTTGTGCAAGGAACTGTGTGAAAATTAGTATTTAGTAAATGACAATCTGCCCTGTAATCATAATTAAGGTTAGTGGTCATTTTAGCAGGAAATTGCAGTAAACTTTGTACAGTTTTTCCTATTTTCTGGGTAGTGCCATGAGGATTCTACTGTTGTTTAACAAACATCTCAAAAAAAAAAAAAAAAAAAGTAGTAGACAAAAAATACATAAACCAGTTTCTGAAAGATACATCTAGGATCTTTATGCGGGGCATGCCACCTTAAAAAAGCATATTCCTTATTTTTTTCTGCATTACATTCAACATTGCATGTAATGCTGACATGGATATCGTTCCTCATTCATTTAAACCTGACAGAATTTGACGAAAAACGTAGTTCATAATTAGATCTTCTGATTGCAGACAAATCTATGCACAATTTGAGACGCTGTAAAAATCTGAAACTCTAGACAAGACACGTGCACCATTTTTTGCAGAATAAAAACTCACTGTCTAGGAGAAACAGTTACTAAAGCGATCTCATTCCCTGCGAGACAAGCCTTTAAATGCTAAACTTGCTATTGAAGGGGCAGTTAACGGTAGCCTTTTTTTTTTTTCTTCAGAATATGCGAGTTAATAACTACCGACGGCTGTTTATTTATGTGCTCAACAAAAAAAAAAACGAATTCCGCTGATGTTTCAAAAGTAATTTATGACAGAATTTTTAGATTAACTGTCTCTTTAAATACGATATGACAGTCTGTTATCGGCTGATCTTCAGTGGAGCGCGGCCCTCGTTCAACACGAGGATGTCGTTCTTAGGATTTTGAGCTGCTAAGCACTCCAAAAATGTTTTGCAAGAATTTATAGCAGCAGGAAAGATGTACATATTTTCATGAAATGCACAAACCACGAACATCACACATGTCGACAAGAGCAGATTTACTCGTGCTTGCTTAAGCTCGCTGCGCTGAGACCGCACTCACGGTTTCAGGACGAGGAAGGGTTGATTGGACGTTTGACAAATCGTACCCCGTGCACCAGGCCCCCCAGACGCCCATATGACTTACATTGTCTGTGTCTTTTCAGCGCTGGAGAGGCGGGGAGTGTGTTGGGGCGAGGCGCGCGGCGCACACACACTGTGGGAGGCAGAAAAAGGCCCGTAACGGGGCTGACGGCTGCAGGATTATTTTCATTTCCGTGGAATTCTGCAGTGCGTCTTATTGTGTCTGCCCTGCTTTCTCTGTGTGTGCGTGAGCGCTATCAGCAGCCTTTTCTGGCTCGTGGCCTATTCGCACAGTGATTCATGACAAAGGTAACTGTGGCCAGCCCCCACAATGCCTTGCTCCCCGGCTCCCAGGCAACAGGCAGTTCTCCTCTCTCTTAGCTGGGAAATACCTAATGAGTTTTTACGGCCAGAAATCTGGCAAAATTTACGGTTATTGTGATAACCCACGAGTCCAGCAACAATTTAGGCAGGCAGATATATAGCTGTTTTAATAAGGGCTGATTTAGTGTTATTGCTGCTAAAGGATTCCTTTCACAGTAATAGTTACAAACCGCCCCCTGTGCAATTAAACCAGTTGACTTGATGGAGCACTTTCAAACATTGAGTAGGACGCTGCATTGTCCCAACACCTCTCTCACTCGCTCTCTCTCTCTCTCTTTCCCGGTCTTGTCTTTTTCCTAAATGGCTTGAACTGCAGACCAAGTCTACATTCAGTTCAGATTTTTGTTCGACTTGGATCTTCTTTTGACATAACTTTGACAATAACATTTAAAATGCAAAATGTAATAAGAAAAAAGGTGTATATAGAGAATATAATGTATATTATTCATCATTTTTTTATTTCATTTTTTTAAGTTGCACCACAAAGCCATATGTGTATATTGTTTGAAACTGAGATTTATAAACTATCTGAAAGCTGAAGAAACGAGCTTTCCATTGATGCGTTCGTTAGGATAGGACGATATTCGAGAATCTGGAATATGATGGTGGAAAAAAAACATCCAAATATTGAGAGAATCACCTTTAAAGTTGCATAAATGAAGTTCCTAGCAATGCATATTATTAATCAAAAATTAAGTTTTAATATATTTATAGCAAAAATATCTTCATGGAACAAGATCTTTACTTAATATCTTAATAATTTTTGGCATGGAAGAAAAATCTATCATTTTGACCCATTAAATGTATTTTTGCTATAAATATACCCCAGCGACATAAGCTGTGTAATTTTTTTGTGTGAACTTGTTTGATTAATCACTCTTAAACCTCCTATATAAAACATGCCACCTTAGAAAAAACAATGAAGTCATGTCTGGTCAAAATTGCTTTTCTAATTTCCAAACGGTTTGGACAAAAACGAATTGCTCTGCTATATCAATTCTTTTCAGCTGGCCTTAATATTGTTTGTTATATCTTGACAGGATTTAAATGAATTGCTTAAAGAATTTTCACATATGTCCACTTAACACAGACAGGCCAACAAATCCTAGTTAACTAAACCCAGACGAACAGAAAATATAGTTTTAATCAAACTAACGAATCAACATTCAAACCGCATGCTTTCAGCCGCTGATTGATGTCTAAAACCTTCTTGTATTTTAAAACGCTGATGAAATCTTTCATTGAGGTCCTCCCTCTCTACATAAAATGTGCACAGACTGCACGGAAATAAAGCCGTTCCCAGAGGTGTAAAAGCAAGCAGGTTAGCGTAGTGTAGAGGGTCGGAGATGTTTGTTATTGTACCTTTAAAACGTTAAGGTTCTCTCTTCTCAGCCGCTTGTGCCAAGCACAAACAGCCACTGAGCCCCAGCAGAGACCACTTGGCAGCGTGCTGAGTGGTAACTCAATATTATTAGCTGCTAATAGAGAAGAGGAGGGGGGTCGGTGAATGAGTCCTGACGTGATGTTTATGGAGCGGCGAGAGAGGGCAGGACGCTGTGGCTGTCAGGTGAAGCCGTGAAGGCAGGTTTGACTCATCAGAACTGGGATCTGTATGCAGTAGTTGGCTTGGAGGGAATGGATGGAGTCCATGGAGGTTCGTGGAGACTGTCGAGGGTTGCATGTCTTCTCGACGCGGAGACAGGTTCTGTATACATTGTTAAAAATTTAGGGTGATGCCATAAGGGAACAATTCCCTGAAGAATCTCTAAAAGAACGCTTTTTGGGGTGAAGAGCATTTAAAAAATCTGAAGGACCTATTGGAAAAATTCTATGGAAGTTGAAAGTTCTTGATGGAACCATCACTGCCACCAAAGAAACTCTTCTACTTTCCAGACATGTACTACATGATATTCTTTTTTTGGCAGAGCTCACAAAAAAAGATATTTTGAAGAATCTTTCCACATCGTTATTTGGTGTTTAGAATTGTCAGGAGCTGTTAATTTTGTGTCGTGTGTTGCTTTTTTGACTCTCAAAGTGATGGTAGCCATTGACCTGCCATTTACAAATCACTAAGGACCACAGTTTCAGCTAAAAACATCTTTGCTGTACCACTAAAGAAAGTAACTCATCTACATCTTGGATGGGTGAGTAAATTGACAGCAATTTTTCTTTTTTTTTTTAGGCAAACTGTGCCTTTAAGGCTTTATCCACTCTCAACTCAAATGAAAACATTAATCAGCACACACAAAGATTATATTAAATATAGTATGGTGGCGCAAACCTTAAATATTATGGCATTTGGTCGTGACATGGAAGAAAAACCGTCATACAGGTTTGAAATTAGATGACAGTAAGTAAACGACGATCTGATTGGGTAATTTCCTGTGACTTGTAGGAGCTTATTGCTCAAGTCCATTAAAAAACAAAGGTATGTTTACAAGACACAAGGTTTCTGAGTAAGAGAAATATCACTTGCAACAGCAAAGTTTATATCATATTGAAATGTCTTCACACCAGTCTATTATTGAATTATTATAACATTCTATCTGCAAATGGTGCGTAAAAAAAAGTTTTGCAAACTTTGCTTTACTTGTCTTGAATGATTTCTTCCCATCTAATCGGGCAGAAAATAAGCCGCATGTGTATTTGATGCTGTATATCAAACATCTTGTGATTTTTTTATGAGTATATTAAGTACATTAAGTGAAAAACAGTTATTTCTGTCAGATTTGCCGTTCTTTTTTTGAAAGGTCAGATAAATATATCATCAGTGAGATTCGCCAGACCTGACGTTGAAAAACCTCCCATAAAGGCACACCCAGTTTAAGCTTTTGTGGTGATGCTTTTCATTGTGACCCCAAAGAGCCGGGTGCCATCACCCTCCAGGTGGATCCCCTCCGTGCTGAGCTCAGCCCATCTGGCTGTGCGTGTAATTGGTTCAGGTTTATTGCGATTTGACTTTATTAAGACAAGCGTGGAATGTGCAGCCCTGATGTCAGTAACCAGAGAATGAGAGGGAGGGAGAGCGAGAATAATCATGAAGTGGATGAGAGGACAGAATGCCCTGTAGATGAACTTCATAAAGGTCTTTTCAGTTCTTCAGCCCATCAAATCAAGAAATACAAGGATGCAAAACACTGAATGTGTGCGTATGGGCTGGATCCAGAGGATTCCAGTGGAGCGTGTCTGAAGACAGTAGCCTGTTTTGACTAAATGAGTGAAGTTATGAGGTGACAGACACCTCACCCTCAGAAACAAACTCGCACTTCACTTAATCAACGCCTCTGCACAATGATCAATAAAACAAACTCTGGAGCACACAACGCCTCAGTTTTATAAACTCTGGGTGGTTGTGTGAGCGTAATGACTGCTCAGAGTGATGGAAGAGCTGTTAAACTGTGAACTGCAGAACCGTCTTGGGCTCTGGGTGGGCTGTTGGGTCTGGAGGAGGAGGAAAAAATATGCAACATGTATCATTAGCTCAAATAGGACGTGCAATGGTAAATATTACCTCATTGTTACCATAAGAAAATAGACAAGAGTTAAAATAAATAGACCAAATTATTTTGATTTTTTTTTTTTGAGCTTATTCTGCATATATTTGACCACCCTGCTTTCTATTTATCAGTATTGCCATTGAACATTAAAAAAACATATTGGTTGACCACTAATTATAATAAAACATTTGTATGCATGTACAGCATGTAATTAAATCATTAAAAACCATGAACCATTAAAAAAAAGAACATTTAGTAAGGTAAATAGGGTCTGAATATTGTTATTAAAAAAAAACCAAAAAATCTCACTGCATTTTTATTAAAATTAATACTTTTATCCAGCAAGAATGCATTTAAGGAGACCCATTAGGCAAACAAATGTCTCAAGTCTCCTCAAAATGTATCTGTGAACTTTAATTTTGGAAACACCACAAATAATTTATTATATAATTTTGAAAATGCCTAATTTGAGTTGAAGTAGAAACATGCTGTCTCTTTAAATGCAAATGAAAATGAAACTCTTCTTCTTTACAAAATTGCACTGCATGATATACTTTCTTCTGCAGAATGCAAAATATTATTTGAAGAATGAAAAAAAAAATATATAATTATTATTTATTTAACAATTTATTTATTTCTATTTGATTTGATTTGATTTTTTTTTGCATTCCAAGTAATACTTAAGTAATAATAATATAAAGTAATAATAACATAAACAAATTCAGGTAATTTACTAAATTACAGTTCACTGAAAATATGTTTTTTTTTTTTTACATATTAAATGTTTTTTTATAGCAAAAGCTGTTGTTTTTTTTGGCAAAAGCAGATAACTCCACATTTTATATTTTATAATCTTTGTTAATCTCCTATTAACATGATTATGATTATAGACTGTATGGATGATTACACATAATACACAGAGCTTTTCCCTCATTGTTGTAACGTGCTGCTTTTGCAAGGTTGGTTCCATGAAAACGTTCCAGCTTTTATTTTCAATTTAAACCCTGGAGAAGTAGCATTGACGAAACTCTTCTCACCTAGCACGTCTTTTTAAAAAGGTAAGTAGCCTCGTCACTTGACCTGAATGTAGCACACTGATTGCTGTTTTTAGATGACTGTTAAAATTGACTAATCGACTTCTGTTCAAATCCAACAAGGGAGCTTTTTGGCTTCTGCAGTAAAATCTGTGGAAGTGGACAATACCAACAATACCAACGTTTTTTTGACAACGTTTTTAGATTGTGCTATGTGTGTACAATAATGCACAGCAACCAGCTAATTTTTTTTTAAAAAAGCGTTTATTTGTTTAGCAAATTAACTTTATTTTGAAGAATATATGTTGAAGCCAAAGACAGAATAGTTAGCATGCTTTGCTTGAACCTTTACCATAGTGTTACAACTGCTACACCTTGTCTCTTGGGAAACTTGCAGATTAAGGCAATAAAACTCCCTTTCCACGTCACTGGAGGAGTGTCTCATTTTTTCACAAGGTTACAGAAAAAATATAACTTTACAATGCTACTGCTTTGATAAATGCAGCCTTGGTAAGCAGAACAAACTTCTTTCAAAAACATACAAAAATCACTGACAATAGTGTAGCCTATTGGAGAAATTACAAAGGCAATTTAATTTGCAAGATGTGTCAGAAATGAGGTTCCGGTAAACCACTGTGCTCAGGCTCTCGTTTATAACATTGTGAACTTCTTTTTTGGCTGTCTGCACGAGGCACTAACAATCCACCTGTTGGAGAGTAAGATGATACTCTCCAGAAGCTGTGACTGTGAGTTTTAGAGAACACACTCTCTCGCTTACGGCCAGATGGTCTGAGGGCCGGTGAGTGAGTTATATTATTTCTCATTACAGCGCAGAGCTCACGGATGAATGATGCTTGGATGTGGCTTGAAAGTGTAGCGTATCATTCATTTAAATGATACCCTCAATCCTTCACTGGACCATCTCATCGTCCTCCACCCAGACTTGAAACGACATTGACCATAAACAAGTGAAATGAAGTGGAGCAGCTTGCGTTACCACAACTAATATTATGGAAGCAAATCAAGGTCAATCACATTTAAAGACTGACGCTCAGCTAAACTAAACTAAATCACCTATAAAACATTGGATTTGTGTTGGCAGCGATTGGTTGAAAAATACACCCTGCTTGTGCGTCTTCTCTCTAAATAAGGCATAAATCCAAAACGTTGATTCTTTACCATACAAAAAACAGCATGCATTAAATAAAAAGCTTCAGCAAAACCAAAAATTGCTAGAATAATGTTCTCTCCAGGTGCTTAAACTAAACTCCCTAGCTTTATACCTTGCGTGACATCTGGACAAATGAAAAATGACGAATCAATAGCAACCTTGAATAAGCACCTCTATTTATTGAAGCAGAAGGCACAATAGCGGTGTTGTTAAAAAAGCTGCTCAAAATTTGACCACACGGGCCCCAAATGACTGAGGACCTATTCACAATGTGTTTGTCCTGGCCGGAGCCTCCATTTGACCCATCCATCAAGCCAGCTTTAGTTTGTCACACAGCTCTGTCCTCTTCAAAATTAAACATATGGAGATAAATATCAATGCAAATGGGGTTTGTAGGCATTGCAAGCTGTTTAAAGTGCATTAAGAGCTGCTTTTAGAAAGCATGCTTGTAATTGAAACAACTGAATGCTGTAATACATTGACCAAAAAAGAAAGTCTCAGTCGGGATAAATGGTTTTATCAGCGGTTTGGACTCTGGCACATTCATTGCAAAGGATACATTGGTGAGTGATAACCCAACCCCCCCCAACTCCCAAATTACTGTACAAGAACACAGTGGAATTAACAATGGAAATAACTTCCAATGATTTGATGCCATGAATCTATGGCATATATAGCAAACAGAACTTCTGTGAAGAGACCAGATGAAATTTCAAAACTGCACAATGCTTTCAGTCCACTTTTTCCCACAGTTGATGCTGATGATTTTGACAGTTCGTGCTCTAGCCCATTGCATAATTTACACTTGAGAGTTTCTATCACAGACCACCAAGAGACATCTCTGTTAAAGTCCCTCTCCCCCTTCCATTCAGAGCACTGGGAGATTTTTTCTAAGCTCAAGGAAAACCCAAACAAGCGGAATCAGGAACAGGTGATGAAATCATGGGAGCTGCTGTTCCATGCAAGTCCCAGCACTAAATGTGAAAGAGTTGCATGCCTTCTTGCAAGTATTGCCAATAAACTTCATAAACCAAATCCTTATTGAAGAACTCATGTCCCACTGATCTGACCCTTGCAAGATGCAGCTTAATAAAACAAGTCACTCGTGATGAACAACATCAAGTAGCGCCGTAAGTCAATCATAAACTTGACTAAAGACAATAACATTGAAAATCTTACATTAAAAACATCAGCAACTGTTTGTAAGACGTCCCTCAGAGAACAGTTGGTGCAAAGCATGCGATAGCTCATATTAAAACGCCTAGGAGTTATGAATGACAGAAGAGAACCTGTAAACCTCACTATGCAGTTGCATAAATCTGGAAGCTGTGTTTTCCTGCCCAAGCAGCAGACAATTTATGCATCCTTGAGCAGGAGCCAAGTCATTTTAGTAGACTTATCCAATAGAGCAATAAAACTTCACTATTCAGGTTCTATGCAAGCTTAATTTATTCCTGTCAGAAAGTTTAATTGTACATTTCTTTTTCACAGAGACATAAAACTTCTTATCTTCTGAGTTACAGGAATCTTACGGCCAAGCTAACGGCCCATGAATCAAATTGCAGGAAGATACTACGACGTGGAGTGCTACCATCTTGCCGTCAGTTGTGTTTTCCTACAGTGATGCATTGCTGTAGTCATCCATCATGAGTTTTAACATTACAGGGTGAACAGTCAACACAATTGATTACCCTTAAGTAATTTTTACCTAATGCGTGCTCCAACTCGCTAGATTTCTGAACTAGATAATTTTGAGTTATGAAAAAAAGATGTCTGACCTCACTGATGACTTCATTAGATCCTGGACTGAAGCTTCATTTGGGTTTAATGTTGTTCTGCGATGTTTGGAACGGGGCCTAACAACCCATCAAAAGAAATGATGAAATTACAAAATAAACTCAAGAAAACCGAGACTTCATCTAATGGGAGCAAAAAAGCTAAGACTCGACACTGTTGGGAAAAACACTAGAGCTATGCAATTTAATTAAAAATGTGTTTATCTGGCGTGACTTTTGCCGTTTTTGTTGGATCCGTCGCGAACTGCAGTTAATGATTTTGGACGTGTGCGTTTTCGTCAAGAGTGCCGGTTTACAGCGATGTTATCGTTACTGAAACATGCAGTTTTACATGTTCTGGAATCGAGAAATTATAAAATGCAAGAATTATAAATCAGTGCAGAGATCTCTGTTCGCCCTTGACCTCTTGTGCAAGACGACTGCGGTTACAAAAAAGCTTTTTGTGCATTCATAATTGCCCGTTTAAACGAGCGTGCTGGCTGTTTAATTTGGGACCCTATCCAGAGTTGCTCAGGCAGGAATGAAGATTGACACTTCGGGATTAAAACCAACATCAAATTAAATCTAAACACAGAGAAAGCTCAGAGAGGTAGCCGAGGGTAATTAGACTGTGAACGGCAGGAGGTTCTTATCCTAGATTGCCATGCTCCATTACAGCGATTTTTACAGAGTCTAAGAAAATAGAGACATATAATAGAGCAGTGCTAATTTGAAGACCCTACTTATAATAGAAAATTAAAAATTAGCGATTTGGATTGATTTGTTCTAGTTTACCGTTGCTTGCATTTATCCATCCCACATCTTTTCCAGTAAATAAAGACGTAGGTGATCATAGGTGTAATCATAAAATAAAATCTTACCAATAGCAAACCAAACCGGAGTTCCTATTTAAGTTGTTTTAAAAAAGTCAGACCGAGTAGACGGCGTGAATTTTTGTTGAACTTTGTATTTTGTCTATATTTGAGGTCTGTATACTCAGGTGTGCATTATTATAATATATATTTCAAATGAATATTGCACCTATGCATTATTCTCGCTGAATATATCAATAAAATCCTTCAACAACCGTCTAAGAAGAGCAGTACTTAAGATGACACAATGCTCTCTGAATGTAGAACCGGTCTGATGGTGTAATTACTCCTGCTGAATTATGTTGCTGTGTTGACCTGCTTTGCCCCTACAGTTGTAGAGCTGTCTCATTGAGTCATTTGAAATTCCTCTCCACATGGCCAAGTGGACTGCAAATTTACATTTTCCACAAGGAACTGAACATATCTCTAAACTTGATGATTTCGTCTGTAACCCCAGAGGTTAACTGGCCTTGGTCGGAGCAGCTTGCCAGTGCCAAACTCCTGGGTTTGGCTGTAATAATTTAAACATAGGTTATGGAGTAAAGCTAATACGTTCCAAATGGGCGTCCTGCAACTTTTCATTTTTGTGATGTTTACACAGCTTTGCTGGTCTTGAGTAACGAGGCTGTGGCTCGATGAGATCTGAGCGTAGTCTTCCTGAACGCCTGATGGCGAGACACTTTACGCTGAAATAAAAGGGCTACACAAGCACTTGAAAATATGACACTGAATTTACAGTAAGTTACTGGCTGCTATGTTGTACTTTTACAGTGATTTACCATAATAGTTTTATACAGTTATTTTATCATCGTTTGTATTATTTATAGTAATTTATGAAAATATGAATGTCATCTAAATGGTTAAGAAATAATAGAATAAAATAATACAAAATATAAATAATTTACATTTACATTTACATTTACATTTACATTTACATTTTACATTTTAATTTCAGTTATCGCAGACAAATGTTATAGTTATAAATCAGCAAATCAACTGATCAAATTAATAAATAAATTTTACTGTAAAAGGAAGGCAATATAATTTACTATCAGTAACCCAACAACCTGTAAAAAACTGTTATATATTCCTGTAAATAAACTGTTAATAATACTAATTATTAATACTATACAATCTTGATAGCAGTGAATTTAAACATTATCTAAATCCCAAATTTAGCCACAACTGTAAGAGGTGAACTCTTTCTCTTTTTAAGATAAACTCTAATTCATGTTTTGTGCCAGACTACGAACTAAAACGTCAAGTGTGCCATAGCTACCGGTTGAAGCATGATGAAGACGACCATTAGCAGATACATTAATGGCCCAAAATATCCAGAAATGTCCGGTGTGGTCATATAGATTACAGATGTACTGCTTTTTATACCGTTCCCCTGTAGAACCAAAAATGTACCGTAATAACCACAATTTCCGCCAGCACAGCATAGGTAGTACAGTTATTTTTATTAAATTAAAACTGCGGTAAGCACTGTCATCAAAGAAGCCAAAAGGAAAGAAGTTCAGAGAGTCTTGCACGACTTGAACTATATCCCATATTAATTGTGGTATTTTGGCAAAAAAAAAAAAAAAAAAAAAAAAAGGTAACCATGGTCAGTTTTTTCAAGGAACAACTTCCCTTTTGAAACACCAAAAATACTAGTTTATTTCTCCTTCATGTCATTAGAACAGTCATAAATGGGTATTAAATGATAACAACAGTTTTGTTTTGGGGTGAACTCTCTCTCTCACTGTTCTTACTGTAAATCAAATCAACATAATTGACCTTCAAAACAGCAGTGATATTATTCTATTTGCTCTGAGGTTCATAATACGGCCATTAAAAAGTGCAGATCTTTGCATTCTGCGTGTTTTTATCCGAGGTTGGCTTTGCATGCTTACGTTGTGGACTGTAGTGGTTGCCAAACTAAATATTCACACTCTGGCACCCTCATACCACCTTCTATCTCTGCTTAGCTTGCGTTGTCAAAACTTTTTTTCAACATTGTTTTTACTTCCTCTGGGTCTGTGAGTGCTGGACGCTGTTTCAGTGAGTAAAGTTCAGCTGCGCCGTCATGTCGGTCTTTCACCGCTCACTGCTAATTTGCCACAAATTAAATGCACGAGCAGGTGCTAGTGTTTGTACACACAAGCTAATGTAGGTGAAGGTTGAGTTCAGGGGTTACAGCTGCTTGTTGTGTTTGGCATTGGGTCGTTCTGTTATAAAACTTTTATAGATATTTTCACCCCCCCATGATCAATCGCATGTTGCAGTACTGGTCAAAGGTTACCAACATTACAGTTTTTGAATGTTTTGTTTAAATGTCACAAGTCTCTTATGTTCACCAAGGCTGCATTTATACTCAGAATTACTTATTTGTTTCAACTTATTTCTGTGATGCAAAGCTGAATTTTCAGCATATTACGCCAGTCTTCAGTCTCGCATGATCCTTCAAAAATTATTCTAATATGCTGATTTGCTTCTAAGAAATGTTTCTTACTATCAACGTAAAAAAAACCCTACTTAATATTTATGCAGAAACTGTAAGCAAAAAAAAATTTGTCAATTTCCCTTTTATTCATTTATCGTTTAGTTTCATTTGCTGTCTGAGACATCATTATTATAGCGTGTTGCTATGGCTTGCATATTTATTTCGAACTTTCTAACTTCATCTCCATATCTCCCTTTTACTCTCTCTGAACAACTCTTACGCATTAATTTTAAAAGAACTTTAAAAATGTTCGCAGCGCCATCTCTTCAGTATTTGTTTATCAGTGCTTATCTAATAGGGTCTGTTGTTGTTAAACTAGCGTCGTCACTCTGTTTTAGCCAATCGGACCAAGCAGCAGAGGTTTTCCCATGCCTTTATCACTATCATCGTTTCCTCACATGTCACTGTTTTCAACATACCGTTTCTATGGAAATGCAGCAGAAAAATCCGTAACAAAGTCGGGATGACACGATCAGGTCAGCGGGTACAAGGCTCGGGAACCCGCACTGGACTGGCATTCCCAGGAACGCCAGCGGCCCTGCCTTGCTCTCAGAATGGCGGCTCTGTTTCTGGAGTTTGACAAAGACGTGCCCTTCCCTTCCAAGCCCTTTTAAACCACATCACCTAAAGTCATGAGAAACTGCACGGATGATGCATGGACGTTAATTTGCATCATTATATCTATGCTATGTTTAGTTTTTACCCAAAACTTTCTTTGCTGAGATGGTTATGTATATTCGGTGGGTTAAAACAGTTTGCGCTTTTACATCGGATTTAGTTCACGAACAATTAACAGTCTTAAATCTTAAATTCTGCATGACTAACTTGCTTTTCACACCATCAGTTGTGTGCACACTTACAGAAGGGATATTTCACCAGTTAATCAATTAATCACTTACCCCCATATCGTTCCTCTTCAGAACACAATTTAAGATCATTTATATGCAAACCAGGAGGCTTGTGACTTGTGATCGCAGACTTGTGAATTCAGTGATTTGTGAAACTGAGACTGACCGGATTATTTGAATCAGTGAGCTGTTGACTCACAGCTGTCTAATTTAAGAATGAATCAGTGCAACTTGCAATTGATTGAACGACCTGGTTAACATGCATATGATGTTATAAAATGCTGCCTCCTCAGACAGCCCACTGTATTCTGGCTATCTTTCTGATATCCGACAAGATCAGTTTTGGTGACATGTTACAGATAAACAAACAATTTAAAAGTGACATCTTCCAGAGAAAATCGCACACATAGAATAGATGTCTTGGCAGCAGTCGTGTGATATCAGGGTCTGAGTAAATTCCAAACTCTTCCCCTACAGGGTCTGAGCGTCTGAAATGACAAACATCATCCTGCAACCCTTTCCTAATGCATTCTGACTTGGTGTATGATTTAATTTTTTAAATGGCTGTTTGGCAGCCTCAAATGGCAGCAGTTTCCCGAGTGTGTGAAATGACAGCGAGCGTCTGGAGAGGTTGACCACATCTCTGCTGACATCTGCAGAGCTGCTGAGAGGAACTAATAATGTGGGACCGAATGAAATGTTCTTTCAGTTGAAGTAAACCAGTTTCGTGTGCATCTCGTCCAGCATTATCATTATTTTGTCTGTAAAAAGCCATTTTTCCTTTCAGAACACACAGAGAGGATAATTGTACGGCTCAGTTAATGTTAATGAGCTCTGACAGTCTGATTGACTTTTTTTTTTGAAAGAAGGAAAGCAGGGAATATAGAAACAATAATAAAGATAATTTTTTACTTTTGAAGGAAATGTGCATGGTGCATGACTTTTGAAATTCCATGGCATTGCTGTACGGCTTGGAGGGTGGTAGCTATATATAGTTAGATACCGAACTTGAGTACTTTTGGCCGGTGGTTTATTCAGGCCTGGGAAGGGTCAGAGACATGGAAGGTCCTGCTTCTTATCTCGGCGTGTTGTTGGGAGTTTCACAGCTGGGCATTGCTGCTGCCGCTGTCATTTCCGTCTCATTTCTGCCCAGGATATTACTCACAGCGTCAACAGACTGGAGGGAAAAATGGAGATCAGCTCTGGGTGTGTGGGTAGAGTGACACCTGCCTGGAGGGGCGGGGCTTCCGGTGGAGGAAAGCAGAGCTCAGCGTGCAGCATCTATAAAGACGTAAAGACATTACGTATTGAGAACAATGTGATTTGCTGCTGTCTCATAATATCCAGGAAAAGTTTGGAATATTGATGTTTGCTGGACATTTGCAGGTTTTTATTTATTTATTTATAATTTCGGTGTATATAAAAAAGATTCTTGAAATTAATTTATGTTCTATTAAATAATATGTACAAACTAGATGGTTTCAGCTTTTATTTATTTATTTATTTATTTATTAAATCAGTTGTGGCTGTGCATCTAATTCAGGTAACAAGGCTGAAAAAATAAAATTATTATTGTGAAATAGTATTACAATAAAGTGATGCAATTAAAATAATTGTTTTATATTTGAAAGTATAAATTTTTTTGATTTATGTCTTGGAAAGCTAAATATTCATTTATACAATCTTATTATGTAATATAACGTTTTTTTTAACCAAAATAAATAATTCTTTCCAACTACTGACTGGTATTATGTGAATTGACAGTTTATGCTTTAAAAATCTAAACGTTCAATTGAACTTCTAATTAGAAATTCAATTAATTAATAAATTTGAAAACTTCAGTCCCCATCTATTGTAATTGCATTTAAAAAAAATTTGTATTGCACATTGTTGTTATTAATTTACTATTAATTTTATCTATTAACTTTTTTAATTAAAACTAAGCTTAAATTGAATAAAAATCATTATATGATTGTATGAAATGTTGCCTTGGTAGCTAAATTAAATAAAATAAGTTTGAGTACAATCACTGAAGCTAAAATTGAAATTTAAAAAGAAATGGTAAAAGCATTTCACAATTTGCTAAAACCTAAAATTAAAATAGTCAATAGGTTTGGAATGTCATGAAAGTGCATGGCAGAATTTCATTGGGTGAACTATGCCTTGGGCAGATTTTTTTTCTTGTTTAAAACAAACGAAACATCCCTCATCTTGACACTGTTTCAATCAAACGCGTAGAGCGCGAATCCATCAACACAGACACTTCATGCGAGAATGTCGACGTCAGGATGCTGATGTATGGATTAACGGTTGCGCAAATACCTCTTCCCTTACAGAAACCTGACGCAGTGTATGCTCTGACATTCCCACAATGCATTTCCAATATAGTGATCAATGGGACACGGTTGCTAAGGGCTACCGCTCCGTCGAGCCTAAGCAATGTGTAAGTTCCCATAAAGAAGGGATTTGGGGCTCCTTCCTCATGGTAACGGTTCTCAGTGACCTTTCAGACAATGGCAGACAGGGCAGTAAACGGCCAGCCAAATCTTTAGAGGACTGAAGAAGAGTTATGGCTAGGAAGGGCTTGTTTCCCATAATAAAGCAGATCCACAGTCTAGAGGGAGCGTGGTGTGAACGAGCCCCCCGCCTTTAGCCTGACATTTAAGAATGTCCCGCCAGATCAGTAATGTTTTTTGTTGAATTTTGGGCATAGCATTAAGCACAATACAGCTGTAATCATTCAGATATATGATACATAAAATACATAAAAAATAGGCACTCTTAAATTGCACTTTTTAACAAAAAAATATATATATATATGTTGTATGTAAATATGTTATGTTTATATAGTAAATATGTTTATATATAAAATAAATTATATCAATATAAATATATAAATATACATGTAATGATATACAAACACAAATAACCAAAACACAAATATACACTGTATGTACATGCCTTTATATATACATAATAAATATACATAGTAGACATATATTATATATTATTATTAAATAAATTCAATGCACACAGACTAATTAATATAATATTACTAATCAGTATAATTTAAGTCTTTGGTTCTTTTAATCGTGATGATTTTGGCTCACGTTTAACAAAAACCCACCAAATCTCAACAAATTAGAATATGGTGACATGCCAGTCAGCTAACCCACCCAAAACACCTGCAAAGGTTTTCTGAGCCTTCAAAATGGTCTCTCGGTTTGGTTCAACTAGGCTAAAGATCATGGGGTAGACGGCTGATCTGACAGTTGTCCAGAAGACAATCACTGACACCCTTCACAAGGAGGGCACTCCACAAACATTCATTGCCAAAGAAGCTGGCTGTTCACAAAGTGCTGTATCCAAGCATGTTAACAGAAAGTTGAGCAGGTGGTAGAAAGTGGGTGGTAGAAAAAGATGCACAACCAACCGAGAGAAGCGCAGCCTTGCGAGGATTGTCACGCGAAATCGGCTGGAGTCAGTGCATCAAGAGCCACCACACACAGACGTGTCAAAGAGTTTGGCTACAGTTGTCGTATTCCTCTTGTTAAACCACTCCTGAACCACAGACAACATCAGAGGCAAAGGAGAGGTCCAGTGGTCCAACATCTTCCTTTCAGATGCTGAGCAGCTTTCTGAAGATGCTGATTTCATTTTCCATGAAGATTTGGCAGCTGCCCACTCTGACAAAAGCACCAAAAGTTGGTTAAATGATCATCATGTTGGTGTGCTTGACTGACCAGAAAACTCACCAGACCTGAACCTCATAGAGAATCTATGGGGTATTGTCAAGAGGAAAATGAGAATCAAGAAACCAAAAAATGCAGATGAGCTGAAGGCCACTGTCAAAGAAACCTGGGCTTGTATACCACCTCAGCAGTGCCACGAACTGAGGCAATAATTAAAGCGAAAGTAGCCACCACACACAGAAAGAACAAAGAAAACAAAACAAAAACTAAACGCTTAATTTTTCAGGCATCAAACGCATTATAAAGTAACAAAACTAAATGTTAATACTTGAAAAATGCAGTCAACACTACGATAGAATGCCATTATTTATTCCCTTCCCCCACTATAATGTAAAAGAAAGCAAATAATCCAGCTAGTTGGGGAAAAAAAACTTTGTCAGGGTTATGTGAAAAATGTCAATTAGTGTGCACTTTTCCACAGCTCTTCATTGAGAATCTAGTATAAAATCATTAGCGTTAAAGCCAGTCCAACTGCCAAGTTAGTGTAAATTTAGCGCAGCAGGAGCGGATGATCTATCTTTGGCTCCTTTGCTCTTTTCTCAAGTGTTTATTTGTCTCATAATTCCATTCATCATGAAAAAGCAAAACCTGAGATGAGATGTGTCAGAGTGGATTTAAAGAGCTTAAGACATGTTGCTCTAACAAAAACCTCTGAGAACTGAAGCTACACGGCAACCCGGAAAAAATCCATTCCAGCTGTCAAGTCGCGAACTTGGCCGGGAGATCACAAAAGCAGCAGCTGAGGATAAAACACCAGCGACTCATGGCTTCAATTAGAATCCATTCCAAATCAAGCTTGTTAAAAAAAGCAACAATACAAATCATTCCGAGCACCTTCTCAAACTCTTCCCTCACGCTTGGACTCTGCAGAGAACAAAGCTTGCCTTCAGTCTGAGGCCTTTTGTTGCGCATGTGGCTCCTGTAGGCGTCTAGCACACCTGCGGAGCGACGCGAGCGCTCCTCCGCCCCCGTCTCATAGAGTCTTGGGGTTTTATTGTGCATGTTCTTGCAAGGACGAGAAGTGCAAAAAGGAAAAGCCGTGCTAAATGTGCTTTAATTGGTTTTTATAAAGAAACAAGCCAAGCTGAACGCTCCGCGTTCTTGCATATGATGATTTTGCGTAGGAACTGTCAGGGTGGCAAGTGCCCGTGTAATGTAATAAATCAAGGTGGGCAGTCGAGATAGGTTCGTCCACATTCAATGCAGAATGATTTAAGGGTGGAATACATTGAAAACATTTCTTGGCATGCATAGGTTGTGTCATAAAAGTAACTGTTTTGGTATTAAAAGCTGACATTAGGTTTAGCTGAAGAGCAACGGGCAAAAAGGTGGTTTTGATGAATCCCGCAACACACACACACACACACACACACACACGTACCTTTTACAAGGAGGAAACACTTTGCAGAACCTGGCAAGCTGTGTTGAATCCAGAACGAGACTTCGCTGCCAAAAACGCACAACATATGACCTATAAATATTCTTTGACAAAGGCAGAAATCTTATCTGAGCGAAAATTTACAAACCTATAGGCCGTGAAAACATTTCAGCAATAATACAGTAGCTGCCATTAAGCATTTATTTGACTTGCAAACATAAAATTTGTACACTTTTTTTCTCATTTTGTAATTTTCTGCTGATTTTGTTCCCATAGCATAATAACATATTTTCTAAAAAAAAAAAAACAGTCCTCACTTTCTCTTCTACTCTTCTATGTGTATAATAAAAAAGATAATTTCTTTATTTCTAAATGTCTAAATGTTTGGCTAAAATATATTTTCAATAGATGGTACATACTGTATATATTAGGTGCAAATAGCACAGTTTATGTAAATATGTTCTTCAAAATCAATATATTTTCAAACCTTCGAATGACGAATATATTGCAAGGGGAAATAAACCCATGAATAAAATAAGTAAATATCCAGTATTAAAATTCATTCTGGGCCAAGTAAATAAATACATACGTACATAAATATGCATACTGGTTTCTATTACCTTTATATTTAGATTGGAAAACGTACCCGAGTATAAAACAAATCATCATTTTTAATTTCCAGAACGTATATATGGCCATTTGTTTTTCTTTAGGAAATGTTTCTACATATTTCAAAACCTACATTAGCAATATATTTATAAAAACAATTAACTAGCTTTGTATTTTGCACTAATCTAGATACTATTTTCCACCGTGCATTACATATGTGTGGGTAGCACTTTATTTAACAGTCTTGCATGTATGTACTTATGTAATTGCAAACATTTGGTAATAACTAACTACTAAGCCTGAACCTAACCCTACCATTGCAGTTACCTTATATTACAAGCACCTTCTTGTGCACATACACTGAGTACATTGTATGTGCATGTAAGTGCATGCACTGTAAAATAAAGGGCAATATGTGCATATGAAGAGTTATCATTTTGTAGGTTTTGCTAAATGGTAAATGCGCGTTTGTGTCAATGTAGGTCACAGATATTAGCTTAAACTTCAGTTTTCTCATTCAGGTCAACATTTTGAAGAGAGAGTTAAGTAGTTTACAATTGATATATATATACTTTCTATGACCTATATCTATAGTTTATCCGCTTGAAAATCAATTCACAGTCAAACATTTGCAGAGACAACAAGCAAACATACCCTATAGCTCCATTCACAAACACAGAAAAATCTGTGGAATTACAGCAGACGGCACGTAGGCGCAAAAAAAAAAAAAAAAAAAAAAAAGTGGAGCTCAAGTGTATGTCTTGAAAAACCTCCTTCAGGCTGTCAGACAGTCGCTAACAGTGATGGATGAGGAGAATGAAAGCCGAGGATGTTGCTCCCAGTCCAAGAAAATCCCATTCTATCAGTCAGCAGGAAGACCTTAATTACACCGTTTGGATTCGAGCAGCTTCCAGGTCACACTCGGGGAGGAAGGAGGTCACATCTGACGGGGTGCGTGACGTGATGCTCTGCTGTCTGTCTCTTCTGTGTCATTCTCTCCCTTCTGGCCTGGAACCTTGTGTCAGTATGCAATCTGAGGAATTTGAGTGCTGAGAAGACATTTGATGATCAAATCGCATAATTCTTTCTAACTAAAATCAGCGATTTAAGAATCATTATAGCCTTAAAGCAATGTTTAATTATCACTGTCATCATATGCGTGATGTTTAATGAATGAAACGCAATGCTTGTTTCTTGCTAGCGTGCTGATTTCAAAATTAGTTCTCACAAAACCATGCTGCATTTAAAGAGTGCACACTGTTTGCGGAGAAGTCTTGAATTATCCCTTAAACAGCAGAAAAACAGATTATATTTTTAGTGAATGATTATGAAGACACAATTTTATGACTAATCCGGTCACTTTCCACCGCTTGGCAAACTAAAAGTAAAATATATATTTTTTTTACAAAAGAAACGTTTTACATTTGACTGCTTTTGCAATTTTGAAAAGCGCATTAAAGCTGATACATACTTTGTATAATTTTATTATACTTAACTTATTATACTTAACTTACCGACATCGAATTATGCCTTTTTGGGGGGCAAATTCAACATTTTTAAGAAATTTTGTAAAATTAAAAAATTAAAAAAAAAAAAAATTCAAGATGCTTTGCCGTGTAATCAATCGCAATTTTAACTTGTCTTTCAGTTTTTGAAACATGGGAAATTTAAAAACAATTTTTTTATATGCTGTTCATTTATTAATGAAACGTTTAGCTGCAAAGTTAAGGTTCGTCTTTTTAGTTGTGTGACAGTGTGTTTACCAGCTAAAATGTAAAAAATATTTAATTTAATATTAAATTTAACTTAGCGCAATCGAGGTTAGTAAGTGACTTTAATGACTTATGTAATGCAAACGCGTAACGTCTTAACGTTCACATCTGTGCATTTTTGGCTCTTCTGGAGGTTCTTCTTGACGTTCTTCTTATCGGCGTGCTGGGGGGTGTTTTCAGAGGTGATGTCATTTCTCTGCGAGACCAGTGTGGCCCTGGGAACCGTCCTACTGTTGCTTTATGGTGACATGAAGGCCTGATCCATTTCCTGTTTCCTGGCAGGGCGACTTGGCAGCGACGAAAGCTTAAAACCGGCATTTAGTGTCAAGAGCGGCCTGAACAAAAACCTTGTTAGCAGCAAGTCAGGCACTAATTAACCGGTATTAATTTGGCCTGGCAAGGAGACATCATTATAATACCCAACTAACTGAAGGGGGACAGCGGACAGTGAGACCCACCGGAGCAACACTTTCTCCAACAGACACAACGCAACCCAGTCATGGAGATATGGAGAACACTTGCATTCACTGCTTTTTCTGGGAAAGAGGAATCATCGAAGAGTTTTATCAGGCCTCTGCGCTCCTTCAGGCCCCGACATGTCAGGAAATTTAGGACTTGGCAAGTCGGAGCCTGCTGAGTGACTTACTGCAGGATTCAGCAGTGATAAATTTTCACTAATGGTTTCAGAGGTTGAAAAAGTTTTCGGCTTAAAAGGGGCACAAGGAGAGTAATGAGAAGAATCTAATTTGTTTGTCTCAGCGATTTGGGGCTTCGCGGAGAGATGTAGACGTCAGATTACAATAGCTTGATTTCAATAAAAAGGACAAATCAGATGAAATTTCGGTTTAAAGGTTAATTCTTGGAAAGGATGAGTGTTGCCAAGTCCGCAGTTTTCCCGGAGAAATGAACTGCTTTTGTACTGTTGCCACGCTTTGTCCCCCCGGAATGTGATTTTGACCAAGGAGGACCCCCTGGGACGTAGTTAGGCTAGTTTTGAGCAGCATATGGGCTGGTTTTGTTAAGCTTTTGAAAAGAAGTATAGAATATAAATTAGTAAACAAAATTATATTTTATGATATTATATGATATGATATGATATGATATGATACATATGAATGCAAAAAAAAAATACTGATACATATTTTTGGCAAAATCAAGGCAAGTTTATTTAAATAGCAGATTTAAAAAATTTTTTAAATAATCACAAAAAAAATCACAACAATAAAAGCAATAGATTTACAAACTTTTACAATTATTTAAAATAAATTAAAATTATTATACATAAAATAAAGCCATAGTGCAGTGCTCAATTAATAAATGCTTTTACATACGGATATTATTGTCTTGTTTTTTTTTTTTTTTTTAAGGGTATGTAAGCATTCTGAAGTTTCATTTTCTTTCATGCTGCACCTGGATGACTTTCTTTCGTGGAAATATGCAGTAGAAGCTGCAACAAAAAAATATCTTTAAATTTGATTTTTTTTTGGTGGACTATAAAAAGCAATTAATACTCAATGGTGGTCATTCGAAACATTAACCTTGGAAAAGTAGCTCACCCTGCACCCTTTATAACATCAGTTATTCCACGAGTCATGTGGCTTTTAAGGGTGGGCTCTTGATTCGGCCCACCTGACAACTCCTTAAAGGAACAATTGAGCATGTATTTCTTACTGTGTTCTTGGAAAAGGTTTGCTTCTGGAGACAGTGAGGTGTCGTTGAAGGCACTCGTTGGCAGACGCCAGGGAAGGGAGTGTGGACTTCCCACGAAGCCTAAGTTTGGGCACTTTGCCAGCGGCGAAGATTATCTTTCCTCTCACAATGGCGAGAGCAATTCCTCCTCACTGAGAGATGTTAATTTAAAACGTCCTGTGGCCCACGCTAGATTACAGCAATAAAGCTGATGTTCGACTTTTATTTCTCCTGAAAAGACAAGGGTTGCGGTTACAGTTTTAACAAACACACACACACACATGCACAGTGTGTCTTTCAGCGGCAGGATCGGTGCAGTGTGATATTTTGTGTAAATGATGGTGTGGACCGCTGCCATGGGGGGTCTTCCACAGGAACAATGCCAACAATTAAAATCAGATGTTACACAAGCACTTCGGCCTTGGGAAATCACACAGTATAAGCCAAAAGCGTTTGGGAAATACACACGGCGGTGCTCGTAGAGGTGAAGCACTATTATGTAACCCTGTTTGCGTATGTCGTTTTTAACGTATCCATTAAAGGCGGTCTGAATGCTCACAACAGTAACTGATGTTGCTCTGTTGATCCAGTGCCGGGGGTCCTCGCTTATTTATTCTAGATGGTTCTCTTTTGTTTTCAATGCTACAATATGGGTCACTTTTCTGCCTCCTTTGTTCAAAACCTAGACATAAAGGTTACTATGAACTAGCCTGATTGATAAAGCTGACTTTAATTTATATATATATATATATATATATATATATATATATATATATATATATATATAATTAAATATATATATATATATATATATATATATATATATATATATATATATATATATATATATATATATATATATATAAAAAGAAAAATTGTTTTTGCTTGATTTAAAAAAAGCTTGATTTTATGTGGATGAGACAAAAATGCATTATTAAAATAATTATGTACAAATTAATGTACAAATTATGATTGATAATGTTTATATAATGTTAACTGTAAAAAAATATTTAATGCTTAAAAAGTACAGTAAATATACAGTAAATATACAGTAAATATATCTACAATATTTACATATATATAAACATAGTTATATAGTTATATTCTTGTATTTTATCTTATGTAATATATAAACATGTTTCATGTATTTATATATTTCATGTATAAATGCATGTGTTTGTATTTATATGTACATAATAAATATCAGATTACAAACATATATTATGTACTTTTATTTTGGAATTAATTAATTATATATGATATATATATATATATATATATATATATATATATATATATATATATATATATATATATATATAATGTACAGGTAAATATTGAAAAAATAAAAAATAAAAAATTATATATATATATTATATTTACCTGTATGTTGTTAGAGAGTTGGTTAGGTTTATCAGTCTATCAAAATTTATTAAAACAAAGGGGACACAATGTTTTATTCTGTCCTGCAAAATGCAGTAGACATGTATTATGAAGAACTGTTGTTTTTCTGCTTCACTTGTTTTGCCCTTCACAGCAAACTTCAATATACGGCAGTCATTTTTCAGAGTTTGAAATAATTCTCCAGCATTCAAATATATTTTGTGAGCGAGTCCCAGCGAGCACCTTTTTTCCCACAGAGCACCAGGAGGTAAATTGGCAGAAATCCTGTAATCCACTGGAGGGGGATGGCGGGTCCACAATTACAGCAGGACTACCTTGGGAACCGAAAGTTGGCGAAGGCCTCGCTGGGACCATTGGGCTGTCAGCACCAGGAGAAATTAACTGACATCAAACACCGTACCTCACAAGCTTAGACATGTCCAGCACACAATCACACAAAGAGAGAAGAGAGAGAGACATCAGACAGAGGAGGAGAACCAGAGAGAGAGAGAGAGAGAGAAAGAGAGAGAGAGGCAGGGAAAGACAAGGAGTTTAAACAAGGGAGAGAGAAATAAACTCAGAGACAGGCAGGAAAAGAGATGGAGATTAGTAAGAGAGATAAAAGATCATTTCCAAAATCAGATTAGATATGATCCTTATATATAGGGGTTGTTTGACCTGCCTAATTAAGATTCTTGAGAAGGTTAAATTTAGCTTTGCAACAATTATATATTTTGAAATATTTTGCGTAACCCTCATGTGTTGCATACAAGTAATTTCCAATATAGATATGATTGTTTATTACATTGGTTAATATATTGGTAGTTAGTTAATTATATTGCACTGGACTAAACCTTGATGGTACTGGTCAAAAAAAAAGTGTACTGTATATAATTACCAACGATATGGTATAATTATTTATTCTTTTAATTGGAATTTTAATTTAATTTTATTTTATTTCACTTATACACAGTTTTAACGTGAACATTGCCAAAATTATCCACTTTTTTTTCAACATGGCCGTTGCTTTCTGACGTTACCCCCTTAGCGACATTATTCAGTGTGAAGACTTGGAATATTAACCTGTTATATCTTGTGTTTTATTGACAAATTGTAGGTTTTGGGACAGGAAAATTGCTACGTGCTCATAAATGTGTAAATTATGTAATATATATTGCGAATGTTTACACTGAAAAGCCGCAACCCAACATCCAATAATAGCAATATTATTACCCAATATATAATTTAATCATGCATATCGATGCCAAGGGTTTCTTGTTTAAAGCAACGGAGTTGCGCCAAAAAAGCGACGCCTAAAGGTCCTGATCAAGCGGCAATACGTGACAAGTTGGGATGAGACCATGTTATTATTTATTTATTTTTTTGCATACCTCAGATCAGTGAGACCTAAACCAGTCAATAAAAAAAATACTAAACCCGTCCTACCTGAAAGAAACACGTTAAGAAAAAGATTAGAGCCAAGAGATTTGCAAGCAGTCATTTTTGACCAGGAACACCAAAGGATTTCAGCACAGCCGCAGCACGAGGGTTAGCTGTGTTACAAAAGCAACGTTTGAAAATCATTTTATTTGATCAGAGTTTTTACCTCCACAGTCCCCACGCAGCACTGCTCTCCTACAATGACAAACTCCTCAGCTGTACTTGACAAAACCAACCAGCCCCTGTGAAGCGCCAAGAAACCGTCACTGCACCGCAGGCTGCACCTAAAGCAAGAGTCTGATTCATTAGGAAAACAGTCTACCATTAATGAAGGCAATTTCCCTGGCAGCTGTGAGCTTACTGCAAACAGCAAAGAAAGCATAATCTGAAATATAAGAGCGAAAGAGACGCCCGACTCTGTTTTGATTGAACACTGCAGGAGGTTGCGGGTCAAAGAACGAAGACAGCATCGGCAGCGCAGACGGTGCACAAGTTTCAGTGTTTTGTTTGTGAGTCTTTTCACGAACACGACAAAAAGCTGCGGTGGAATATTTGTAGAAAGCAAATAATTATTTGCAGGTGCGTGTAGCCCATCTGGGCATCCTTGGGATGTTTATTTCCACAGCCGTTGTGTCAGATCGTGTTAATTAAAGTTTGTTGACATGTTTATTTATCGTGGCTCTTTCTTATTTTTATTTGGAATCGATTAATTTTTAGGTTTCGTATGTTTGTCCAGATTTTGCCGTGTTTTTGATCTCTAACATCATCGATCTCGGTTTGTTGCAATGAATGTTGAACAATTTTCCTCGTTTTTCACTGCATGATGGAGCAACGGCTTCACAAACTTACAGCAACCAATGCATTTCTGGTGTAAATCTAGTGTGTAAGTGCCCTAAAAAGATGCAGAGTCGGCGTGGCATACCGGTTGAGCTGGTACAGCGGATGAGTTTCAGAGATTTCTGTTCAGTGTGATAATGCAGCTGGTCCACGTTAGCGCCAAAATGCAATATGGTTCAGCTCAACCCTATTTGTATTGGCCATTTTGCGTGTGCCGTGTATACTGCTGGGACAGTCGGGCTGTTGACAGCCTGTTTATTTGGAGAATGCGCAGATGTAAGAACAACTCAGCAGATTTGGAGATGTTTTCTCATTCTCAGCAGAAAGAAAAATGTTGATTTAAAATTTGAACCGATGAGACAACGCGCAAACATTACATTCGAATTCAAAGGGTCAAGGTTCGGAGGGTCCAGTGCCTGGTAGGTGACCATCTGTCATTCTTTGAGATAATTATTTCAAATGAAGAAATATTATATAATATATCCACAATTACTAGCGTGTGCAAAGACAGCCTTCCCTGGGTCCTTATACCTGTCTGATATGGAGATTTATTTATCTAGGGGGCGCTGTTGGCCTATATGTAATGAAATATGATGATTTAACAATTATTTGAACAATTATTAACAATTATTTAACAATATATAATGTTTATTTTAACAAGTATGTTTTTGCTCAAATGATCTTCTGAACTTTGTGTTCATCTAAAAGTACCACCACAAAAATATTTATTAGTATGCTTTAGTAGTAAGATTTTTTGGGGCACAATATCATCATAAAGCTTTCTAATATGGAGTAATGGCTCCAGAAAATTTAATTTAAAACAGATTAAAGTAAATTAGTGTAGAAAAAAGTTATCTTAAATAGTAATAATATTTCACAATATTACCGTTTTACCTAGATAAATGCACTTTATTGACTTTTTTTATAAATATTGATACAGAATGTTAATATTAAGTAATATTACAATTAAAAATGAATCCGCATTTGATTAGCTGGTTGAGGGAATGATTCAGTGATTCACTGAATTCACAAATAAGGTCACTTGCTTTGTGTCTAAACGAATCAGTATTTTCAATGAATCGATTGAACAAATGATTCAGTCTAACTTGTCGTCGCTGACTGACATAACGATGTAAACTGCAGAAAGACAAACCAGGCTTATTAAAGTTATCCATGCAGCTCGTGTGCTACATTCCAAAAGAAAACATCGCAGGTTTGGAAAGACATGCGCCTGAGGTCCAGTTAGAGCGTCTTCTTCAGCAGACTGCACAGAGACCTGCACCTGTCAGCTGCTTATTAACACCAGTGCTTCTCTCTTAACCCAACAGCGTAGTATTGGCCGCTCTGGCTGCTCCCTCTGGCTGTGTTAACCATGCACATAAACAGCGCTGACATCAATTAGCCTTTTAAAAACTCCAGAGATTGGCCAAAGGTCTAAATATAGCTCTGCTGCACATTAGCCAACTTATTTTTGGAAAAAAGAAAGACAGAGAGAAGGCTCACAATAAGCTTAAATGCTTTTATCACTAGACCACATAGTGATTATATGTAAACTGATAATGCACATTCAGAATAAGAAAGCAGAAAGTCATAACGATATAGAAACAGTGTATTACAGATTAATAACGTTTAAGGGATAATTTACTCTAATATTAAAATTTGTTTAAAATGAACTCATCCTCAGGCCATTCAAGATATGAGTCCTTTTCTCTTCGTTAGATCAGATTTGAAGAAATGTAGCATTAAATTACATCACTTGCTCACCAGTGGATCCTCTGTAGTGAATGGGTGCCGTCAGAATAACAGCTGATATAAACATTACAATAATCCACAAGTAAACCACACCTCCCCAGTCTATCAAATTGTTTTAAGATTGTTTTTATCTGCTGTTTGGACTCTCATTTTGACGGCACCCATTCACTGCAGAGGATCCACCGGTGAGCAAATGATGTAATGCTACGTTTCTCCAAATCTTTTCTGGTGAAGAAAGAAACTCATCTACAACTTGGATGTCCTGAGGATAACTACATGCTTGTACATTTTCATTTTGGGTGAACTGTTAATTTAATTGCCATTAGCTATTGGCAAGATATTAGAAAGGCTGCATTATCTACAACAGTAGCATTAAATAATAACTAAGTAGATATTTGGTTATTTGTTAACATTAACACAATACAGACATTCATATTGTACAGAAAGATTATGAAGACAACCGTGTTTTCCTTGCAATGGCGTGCACTTAGGAGTTGTGCACAATAAAACCAGAACGTGAAATGTGATTTCATGTTGACTTTAAATGAAGCATGGTGCTGGCTTTATTATGATGTAAACTCAATGTATTCCAGATGCCTTCCTTCACAGTTAAGCCGGCAATAATTCACAATAGCAATAAGAGTTAGTGACAGGTGCATATTTTCCATGTAATTGATAATAAACAGGTTTTCCTGCCTTTTCACGGTTCGTTTCTTAGAGGGCATCCACACCCTGGTTGTGCCAATATTAATTTGGATAGCTGTGGTTCACTAGAGCTGCCTGCTAAACGTTCCTCATTCCAGGCCTTACCGTTCTAAGGTAATGAAGAATTGTTTATTTTCTGTACTGCTGGACTGTGAAAACATCAGCACAAGACTGAGACAGTAGCCTGAGCAACATCACAATTAACTGATGACTATAAACAGTGGGACACGTCTAGTTTGTGCTTCATACATTGCTCCTGGAATTATACACACAAAAGTCCAAAAATTGATTTATTGTTACATTGTTGATTTTTTCTCATATATATATATATATATATATATATATATATATATATATATATATATATATATATATATATATATATGTAAATGCATGTGAATATTGTATTGATCTTGATTACTCTGTATCACTCTGTATTGGCTCCAATCTCTTTGCTGGAATACTAAGATTAATTACGTATTGCACATCGTCTAGACTAAAGTAATTGGGCATTGAAAAACTGGTCTGGAATGGCATTTTAATAATTACGTTTTACAGCAAGTTAAATCACAAAACACTTAATAATAATAACCAATGGAAGCCATACTGTTCAGTCTCACTCTGTAAAAAAAATGCTCAGTCATAAATGTGGCTCAGCAATTTTGCTCCTATTTTTGAAGAATTAGTTCAGAGATGTAGGACTGGCACAGGACTGCTGGCTGGCACAAAACCCCTTGAGCCCAGAATAGTGGTGGTTTTTAATAACCATGTTCAAACTACAAGAGTATGTTATTAAAGAAAATTACCTCTCCAGACCTTCCAATGGGCTGTTTGGGTGGGCAGGGGTGGCCACCCATGAATGGATGCATTTAAAACGACAGCCTGTTTATTCTGAAATGGAGAATGACTGTTTTACAGTGATGAATGAGTCTTTAAGAGAGCCTCATGCAGCTTCTGAGACTGGCACGTCTTCGCGTTTGCAATTCGAAGAAGAGTGAACTGTGACGTTAGTGATGCAACACGCGGCACACGTGATAATCTCAAAACTGCCTTTATTTGGCAGTAAACTGTGTTGGTTTTGGCCGTAAAAATTGGTACATGCCCTAAACTGGACCATCAGTCACTCAAGACAGTCCCAAGACTGAAATCAAGATAAAATCAAAATAACACTCAATGACTGGTTAGGGTAACAGCGTTATATTAAAGTTGGCCAGGCTGCAACTCAAGATCAGCAATTCAGACTCACGCTTTTTTTTTGCACTTTGTTTTTGGGTCTCCTGGCCTGTGACGTAACGCCACCAAACACACGTCGAGGGAGCAGATCCTGGATCAAATTCAGGAGCGAGAGACGACTTTCCCACCCACTTCCCTCCTTCCGGCACGGCCCCACAATTGCCCGCCGTGGTCGAACTCCTGATTGAAAGTGGCAGTTTAACGAGAGCGTTTCCTCGCAGACTACAATCCCAGTTCAGGAGGCCATACGATCGCTTTCACGAGCCCTGCGGTTCGTCCCTTCCCATTTAGATTACAATCCTGAAAAATTTAGGTCACACCACAGAGAAATCCCATCCCTCCACGGAAGAGCGGAGAAAACCGTTCCTGCTTGAGCTGGGACTTTAAGCGTCTGTGGAAATACGACTCTTAAATTAATGCTAACGACAGTTCAATAATGTCATTATTCCATAAAAATAAAAGTTCCAAAAAGAGGTTTTTGCAGGAATGTCATACGCCGTATGAAAGAAGTGTTATTTTAACTGTGAAATCTGGTAAAAATGCTACAGAAATAAAACTGAAAAACTGTTAAACATCTAACCAGACATTACGTGTAATTTTACAGTAAAATGCTGTTAATTGTACTGTTTTTGAAGGTAAATAGAACAAATCATTGTATAATTTACAGTCAAAAACTGTAAACTGACATTACCACAATCTTTTGACACTATTAATATGGTGGTTGTCAGCATGTTAAAGGTACAAAACATATTTTAATAGCAGGCATTTAATGTTTAATGTTTAATCTTTTTAAATGTGTTACAAATTTTCCTGTATTTTTTACAAAATTAATTCGGCAACCACAGCAGACCATTTTTGGTTCCCCAAAAGAACATTTCAGCAAATAGTTCTCAAAAGAATTTCTCAAAGAAAGATAAAACTTTATTAACATAATGAACATAGCATATTTTTCATTGAATCACAGACGCCAGTGAAGAACACTTATTTTAGGCGTGCACCTCTGCACTGCACAAAAAAGGTTCTTTACAATATTAAAATGTTTTTCAAACTCAAAAAATAAAAGGGAGCCAAAATTTTTCTTTTATGGCACTTCTGTGAAACCACCATTTAAGAGTACAAGAAATGACCTCCGTTTCTACAATTTTGGGGTTTGGAAGTGACAGGTAGGTGGAGTGCGAGATGCTGAGACTGCAGTCATACCTGGGCGTATTTGCTCAACAAGCCCCCGATGACAGACTGGGCTCAGGGAACAATAGTTCCCTTGCAGCTCCTTATCGCGGGGTATGTACCACTGGGAACCTGCCACAGGAGCGACCCGTGTAAGCTGAAGCTACGGCGCTGGATTTCCAAGTGGGTCAGCAGCCAGGAGGCTGAGCAGCCAAACCCAGAACTGCCTCCATCTCTAGGACGAGGGGGCAAGGCATGGGGCGACTCAACCGTGAGCGAGGCTCTTGTTAAACGTGAACTCCTGTCTTATCCCTGATGGAAAACTCCCAAAAATCCATCAAAAACATCCTTCCGAGGCTCTAAAAGAGTTTATCCATCATGCTATACTATTTACAGCAGCGTCAGCGGGTCAGTCAAGCAACGCACGCCATTGGTATCGTCGATAAAAACACGACTGCAGGTATGTCCGTCACCGCAGGTACCCGGAGGTTTGGAAACACTCTCATCATTGAGTGAGCTCTTCTAATCCTCTGGTACCTCGGAGGGGGCCAAAAACACTCAATCCCTCTTCTGTGTTGGCCAGTGGGATTTCCCTCTTTAATTAATTCAGGATTTGTAGAGAGTGCAGAGGTCAGATGTGAGGAGAGACGCAGGATTGATTTTCTCTTGTAAGATGTTGAGGCCTATTGTGCGCCGTGCTTAAAGGGGGGAAATGCGTGCTTGTACGTTACGCGTTTGGGAAGATGTAAACGCATAAAAGACTGCTCAAACAGTCGACTGGTTAATGGAATTGTAAAAGAATAATGACTAGGCGTTTTTAGCAAAACTGTGCTTAAAAAAATAGAGCAATCATTCTTCTTGCATTCCTAAAAAGGTTTTCCTTTTTCTTTGTATATTTAAAGAAAGACATCTGATCACACTTTATTATAAGTTCCGTGTCTTGCTATAATCAAACCATTAATTGCTTCTTTTGCTTTGATAAACTCATTAATAGTTAGTAAGGTAGTTGTAAAATGTAGGTATTGGGTAAGATTAGTTAATACTGAAAACTGGTTACTGGAGAGTTCCTCAACACTTTTTTCCTAAATAGTATATTTTAAATATGTTTGCCAATACCTATATATTTTCTTTAACTGCCAATTTTGTGGTCAATATGATGGTGCTAGATACAATTTATAATATAGTAGATTAATTCTAATTAATAATAATAATAATAATAATACATGTTTTGTATAATTCCCAAAATATAATGCAAATGAAAACATCCTGCTAGCTAACGCTTGATTAAATAACCTCTGCACTGCATTAAATTAAAGAGAACATACAAAAAAAACCGGACTTCCCTCACTATGTGATCCAACCCCACCTTTTGCTTCATTTAATTGCTTCCTGTTTATCTGACCCATGTTGCCCTTCTCTCTTGCTTCCCTGAAACATCAGACAATGTTAAGGTCAGAGGTCAAAGCTATCAAGGGCACGTGTAGAACGATACTGTTGGTATTCTAGAAAACCGAGCCAAAGATCACAGAGTTAGTTCTTGGAAAGACTCAGTCAGCGTACCAACCTATCTTGATAAATACAGTGATTTATGTTGTTAACGAGGAGCTGGTAATTTAAGTTAGAGCAGGTGTGTTGAGGTTACCATATTATTTAATGGCTCTACTTACTTTGTCAAGTCAGTTAACTCTGAAATTCGTAGTTTAGCACGCAGGATATTAATTAGAGGTGTTTAATGTAAGATTATTAATGTTAGAGATTTACACAAAGCCTAAATATTGAATGTAAGAGGTTAATCAGGTGTTTTGTTTGGTTTGTTTTTTGTCGTATCCTAGCCCTTAGATATTTTTGCTGACTGATACGTTGCCCTGGGCTTGTGATCCTTGCCCCGCGGGAAGTAATGATTCGTTCATACTGATGAAGGGCAGGGTAACTGCTGTTTGGAGAACACTCTCTAGTCAAATATGAGCCCGGCCAGATCCACTCACACAAGTCACAGTGATTTATGGGAAGTCTGCCAGTGTTGTGACACTTAGGAAAGTGTTTAAAGTATCAGTCATACTCATAACCACATGTTTTTCTCCTCCTTCTCTCACAGGAACGGCCAATAGAAATCAGTTCAAAAAGAAACTAAACAATATTTACAAAAGTTTGTACATCTATTAGTGTGTGAAACCAGTTCTTTGGCCAGAAATGATGAGTGTAAGCATTTTATATACATTTTTAATATTACATAAAATATTTAGGGAAGTCAAATCCGAAATAATATTTGAAAAAAAGATTATTACATGTATTGTGGATTTATCAAAATTCATGTATTTATCTTTATTATTTATAACAGTGAAAAAGTAGCATACTAGAAAAACTCCTTTCATTTTATTAAGTTTAATTAATATTTATTTAATATATAACTCCTTCTTATATAATTTCTATATATATTCACATGATATTTCTGAAATTATTCTAATATGATGATTTGCTGCACAAGAAACATAGTAATATAATTACTTAAAACTGTTGTGCTGCTTAATATTTTTTGGAACCTATATATATATATATATATATATATATATATATATATATATATATATATATATATATATATATATATATATATATATATATATATATATATATATATATATAATTAGGAGGTTTTATTATTATTAGGTTTTGTTTTGTTTTTTTTTTTTTGCTGGGACTCTTTGATGAATAACATTTATTGGAAACTAAAATTTGTAAATGTCTTAACCATGCTAAATAAAAGTCTATAAATGTCTAAAAAAAAACAATATTTTTTTGCATTATTACTTATTTAGTATATACTATATCTAGAACAGTATTTGGAATCAATATATATTTTAATATGTACTATGTATACTCTGAGTGAAAATGTTATACCCCTAGTTACAGGGTTTTTTTTTTTTTACATTTATACATTTTCTGTATAAAGGTCGGTTTGAATAAAGGACATGGACTTCTATACCGTTGTAGCAGAACAGGAAGTAGATGCGTGTCTGGAAGAGAACAGGTGATCATGGACTCAGAGGCTGTTTGGAGAGCAGGAATGTTTGCAGGGCAGTAATTGGGAGATAAGATCAGCGAAAGGGGCCAAGGTGCTGAGAGACAAACAGCGAGGAGATGAAGCTTGAATTAGAGTCACCCATGCAGGCAAGTGTGTGGAGATTGGGAGAGAAAGAGAGGGGGGGGAAAAAAAGCACATGCACGGGTTTGGGAACGCCTTTTTTTTTTAGCTCATTATTCATTCCCCTGCGACGTCACAGGTACATCACTGACATCCATCTATGATCCAGCTCACTTAAGAGGGATCATCTCCACCTGTCTTCACTGTGCTACCTTTAAGAAATGAATATATGTTTTTACAGCTGAGGAGCTGTTCGTTGGAAATCCTCAAGATATATAAACCATAAATTACTGTCAGCACCTCCTGTGGTTCGTGAAAGCCACTTACGCTCTTTATTCACACCTGCTCTAGTATTCCTCTCATGCCTTGTATCGCTAAATCATGCAATTGGGAGGCAATAAAAATCACCTCTTCAATCCCAAAGGGCTAAATAAATTCCTGAGTATGGCTCAGAAGAAAATCTTCTCTTGTCTGGGAAATAACGGAGTCACATTGAATGTGATGATAAAAAGTGAATTGCACATTTCTGCAAAGATCTGAATGCTCAAAGTTGACTAGCAATGGATGCCTCTATTTGCCGTGGAATATAAAGATTTAAACTATTTACATCTTGTGATTGCCAGTTAAAGCAAGTCCTTTACAGACTTTTTTCTTCAGAATTTGGAGTTAATATGTGCAATTTTTAAATTTGTTAACTATGAACTATGACTTTGCCTTCAATAAATTTGAATTTTTGAATAGTTAGTAAGATGTTTTAGCCACTTTAGATATTCGGTAGAATAAGATCAGAATAGAATAAGGCATTAATATGTGCTAAATGGCTAATATTCTAGTAATATGCATGCTAATAAACAGAGACCCTAAAATAAAGCGTTAACCAATTTTTTTTAAATTAAATTATGAGATTTATTTTATACTTTTTCCACCTCGACCTTTTGAGTTAACATCCTGCAATTTTGACTTTTGCCTATAGAAGTCTATCTTGCAGTTTAGAATTACTGAAATAGAATTATAGAGTGTGACATTCACCAGAACGTTTGGCCTTTTTCATTTTGTATCCCGTTCAGAAAAAAATAATAATAATAAATTCCCGTCAAAACATAGCAGAAACAAAATCCCTTTCAGTTGTTTCTTCAGAAACTGAAGTTTGTTTCTTTAAAACAAGGGTGAATACAGATACGAGATATATGTATACTGAATTTTTACTGGTGCCTTTTACTGTTTTTTTTCTTTCCTGCACGCTGTATGTGCTGCATTTACAAAAGGCACTAAACTGAAAACAAACTGCGTGATAGATGATAGTAGCAACAGCTGTTCTGATGATATTTCACATACTCCGAACCACAGTTCTCAAACCCAAGCTTACCTACACAGAGCATTTGTTATTGTTTAGTCTTACATCATTACTGTAAAAATCTGGCCCCCTCCTCCGCACAAACACTGAAAATGACGCATGTGAATTAATGGTCATGGCGTCTGACACTGGCACTGTGTGGTCCCGTGTTCGGTTTCACCTCAGTCAAAGATTTACATTTATGAAACCCGATGCTCAGCACAAACCCTCTGGTGGCCCACGGCGAAAAAAAAACCCAATCTCTCCGACTGGAGCAGACGCGGAGCGCTGTTCTTAAACGGACTTATAATGCGTAGACCTTGAAACTGGCCGGCTGCGAGCCGCCTCCTTTTGCTGAAACACCGTTTAGGGAGGTGAGAGGATGGAAACGGTGTGGAAAACTGTCAGGTGGCCGGTTCGTTTACCTGGGAGGGAGGCAGAGCTGAAATATTTGTGTTAATCGCAGCTCATGCGAGACCTGGATCAGGTTTCCGCGAGATCGCGCATAGGCTCTTCTGTGGCTGAAATATCAGAGTAATTATCAAAACAACGTATTTGTATAAGCACTTAAATAAGCACTTAACGTTAAATGGCCTAAAGGTTGTCCAAGTAAAAATTCTATTCATTCTCTCCATAGAGAAATTTGTTTATATATATATATATATATATATATATATATATATATATATATATATATATATATATATATATATATATATATATATATATATATATATATATATATATCACCTGAACCTTTACAGACTAAGCCTAAGATCCTGAGATGTTGTGAAAGCCTAAATTGTGAATAATGTGTGTGTGTGTGTGTGTGTGTGTGTGTGTGTGTGTGTGTGTGTGTGTGTGTGTGTGTGTGTGTGTGTGTGTGTGTGTGTGTGTGTGTGTGTGCGTTTCAGGGATTCCCCAAGCATTTTTGTCAGGCAAACATAAACCCCTAAAATAAAACATTTACTAAAACATCTCTGAGGAAGGTAAAGGAATGTTTACAGTAATATTTGGTTTAATGCCTTAATTGACATGCAGGTAAAGAAAGTAATGATATTTTCAGTGATAAAAATTATTGTAATTATACATTATAATTAAATTATTTTATTTTTATTTTATTACAAACCAACTTTAGTTCTTACATTTCCCAGTTTGGGAAACCCTGAAGTCGTTCAATGTTTGGTGCTTTATGTGATGTGATATAAATTTCCTTTCTCTTTTCTTTATATTAATATTCACAGTAATATTCATATAACAATATTTTAAATAGTCAGATAGCTAAAATTAGTGACATATATTATGTTTGTTTTGTTTTTATATAAATATAAAAATATAAAAATAAAAAGTTTATGTAGTATTAGAATTTTATTGCTAAATATATACATAAATACAAATTACATATAAAAATAAAGGTATACATACACACACATGCATGTATATATTTAAATATATATTTATGTATATATATTATAGGTATATATATATATATATATATATAAATATATTAAGCTTCTGCAATATATATATACCATATTGTACCGTACTCAGTATTTTTCATCTTATGTGTATTTTCCCTAAAAACACGAGCATGTGACATGAATCTGTCCCTTTACAGGTTAAATGTGTATCTAACTGATGAACTGTCCACTTTTCAAGGCTGTAATGGTTTTTGCGCGGCCTCAGGAGTGTCTTCACGTGAATGGGCCTTTCTTCTAGTTTTACCTCCCATGATCCTCTCCTGGCCTGCGGCTGCCTGACCCACACAGAGAGCTGGGTTTATTTGTGTGGGCTGCACGGAGTGTTAAAATATCTTATTGTCTCCCTGTAGGGGGAATGCCGATAGACACCTCTGCCCCGATTTCCCAATTTGTTTTACATTTGTTGAGACTCGGGTTCACGTAATGGGCCTGAGACACTTTAAATGTGTTTAATGTCAGACAGAAATGTGCCTGTGGCATGTTGGGATAACATGAGCAATCTAAACAAGCCCTTACAGACACGACAGGGGAAGAGATTCAGGTGTTTCGTGCCAAATAACTTCATAAAATGAAGTACCTCTAAAATGAAGTCATTTGAAATAATAATTCGATAAAGGCAGCAGTTCTCCGAAAAATCGCCACTAAATCAATATATCTTCGGTTAGCAACAACAATAATAAATACAGATTCAACCAATGACTTCATAATATAAAACTAGACAAACTTTTATCTTATATTTTATAATATACAGTATATAATAAAAAAAGTTAAAAAAATATTTGGAAAAAAATAGAAAAAAAGTAAAAATTATAATAATATGTATATATATATATATATATATATATATATATATATATATATATATATATATATATATACACACACACGCATACATATATTTAGAAAATAAATGTATGTTTGTTTTACATCAGAATGAATTTCTGAAATATTTCATAGAAACAATATTACTCATATGTCTAACCAGGGTTAACAGAAGAATGTTTTTAGTTAAGTGTGATGTTCATTTATGAGAACTGAACAATGTCAGATGAATTTCTGTGGCAACCAACATTATGCCATTATGCTGTCAGTAGAGCTTGATAACTTGAGCCTTGAACATTCCTTTAAGACGTCGCATTTACATCTAACGTATGTGAACCTGTCGACCCCGTTAGGTTAACAGAACCTTTACTAAACGCAGACCAACTCCTTTGTGTGGGCTAATTACACTCGCACTGTCTACAAAACAGCGCCTTCATTTTTCATGAGACGAGCTGTTCATACCTGTCTGACAGTGGCCACCTTCAAGGGTCCTGCTGATCCTCCTTCCCTCCTATTGATGGCTAAACAGACCAACGGAAATATTTCAGGACTTTTTCAATGTGTAATCAGGGTATGATCACGCAAGGATTCATTTGTTAATATCATATAATAATTTAAATGTGAATATTTTTTTTCGCTCATAAAAACAGCTATTGAAAATGTATGTTAACTTACAAAACGTGGAAATCAGGAAAAAATTTAAATTTAAATTGAATAAATAGATGAAGGCTGTGTTTATGCCACAAGACGTAGCAGACTTACAAATGGTTGTTGAAAGCAAAAATGGCACAAAACGCATTTAATTTAGTGAAACATTATAACATGCTTGATGCAAAACAATTAATAATTATTATATGTATGGCGGTGTAATATATCTAGTTGATCCAAATACATGGGAAATATGCTAATTCACTGTCTTTTTTTTTTTTATCTCATAATTGCTTATAAAAAAAAATATTCTCATAATTTTGAGTTTATTCTTAAAATATTATGCCTTTGTTTCAATATAGCTATGACTTTATTCTTCTTCTTCTTATTATTTTTTAAATGGCATTTAAACACTGTCAAAGTGTTCACGATTTCAGAACTTGAGCTAACATTAAAGCTGACGTATATAAGTTTAAGCACACAGTATAACAATAGCGATATCTTACTTTATATCTTAATTTTTTGTCAAATGCACAGAAGAAAGAAAGTCATATAAGTTTGATAAAACATGAGAGAAAAGTCTTTTTTGGGTGAGATATTTGCAAATTTGCAAAGTTGCACCTTGATTCACTCCTTAGCCGGTCTTTAGCATGTAAACACCGCAGCAGACAGTTTGGACTGACGCATCTCCTCACACTGTTGTCTAAACAGGGATGTGACTCCGACTCCCTGAAAGTCTGAAGCCCCAGGCCCTGCTTAGCTTTACCACACTGTTCAAGTGTAACCTCACGCTGACCCTTGACCTGCCGGGTGCAAATACGTCCCTCCCCTCTCCCTGACATCACTCATGCCCCTTGACAAATCAGTCATGTTTCAGCAACCGCCTGCAGGCCCAAAACACACATCAGCTCACTGCAGATCCTGCGGAGGTGTGATAAAATGAGACGCCATCGCTGAATGGATCTCAAAAGAGCAGAAGGGAAGCCGGCGAAGGCACCACAAACAGGCTCTCGAAGTCGTCGCCTGGGGATGTGTCAGCGTCCTGGGTGGCGACGTCTCTGGTGGCGACAGAAGCGCCTGGAGCGAGAGTCGCCATGTTATCCCGTCCGGTTGAAATGCATTAGACTCGTTGGGTTTCAAAGTGAAATGCAAGACACGTTTCGAGTTAGCAGGGCCACCCAAAAACTGTACGTTAGCCGTTCTGTTGCCCCAAAGGCATAAATATCTGAAACATACTCGTAGGCAGGTTTATAATCACACAACGGTTCTAGCCACAAAATTCGATTCTGTGCCAAATTCATGTACGCTTTGCATTCTCAGTCTTGCCACAAGGGTGCTGTCACTAGCGCAAAGCCACCGAAACATAGAATATCTGGTTTATTAACTCTATCACCCCCTTGGGTGCTTAGGATTTTTACAGCTAATAAGTCTCTTATAAACTTATGATCTTATTAAACTCAAGGTTGCGTTTATTTGATCAAAAATACAGTAAATACTGTGAATTTTTTTGCCTGGATCGACTCATCATCGGTGCATCATCATCATACTTTTATTGGAACTTAAAATTGGAATGCGTTTTCATATTTCATGTAATTTTCTAATTTTATATTTCTTAATTAAAGCCTTATTTGTGACCCTATAGATGCTTTCTTATAACTTCACTTGACAGCATGCATTCTTCAATAGAACTTGGCATATTAGTTTATCTACTTGACAAGTCAGAAAAATGTCACAGTTGCATAAAGTATATTTCTGGCCCAGCTATTCAAATAAATGTACTCAGTCCCGTAGACGACAATAAAAACAACAACATTGGTTTGGCTCTCAGAATCATCTCTGTACGCTCTTTCCCAGATGTCTCGCAAATCATTATGCTTTCCGATCCTGTGCTAATCATGTGGGTGCCATGTCAGGAAAAAGTCCCGAAATGAGCGTCTGCCCAAGAATGCTTGCCGCAAACCGTGTTTTTTGCGCATTTCGCCGCATTCCAGAATGCTAACAAGCGGAAGGAGCTCCTCACAGTTTTCAGCTATAATAGATGGAAAAAAACGGCCTGTGGTGTAAGCATTATCCCCAAGACAGCAGTTTGGAGGGTGACCGCAATGCTGCAGTGAAGCCCTGCACGGTCGTTTTCTTTTAACAAGTCATCGAGACACGGAGACCATTAAGATCGATACGCAGTCATAACATCATCGAAGTCTTGCGACCTACTGCTCTCTGAACCCTGAGAAGAGACAGCGCCCGAGGGTGCCGTCACAGAACAAGGGAGAGAGGAAATTCCACGTGGACCCACAACAGAGACATCACAACACACACCTGCACTGACCCTATGTGATGAGAACAATATTTGAACTGAGCTAAGCTGGATAATGACGCTAACTAGCGACGCTGACGCTGTTTTGTTTTTTTCTGAATCCATATCGAACCGACTTCAGCTGAATAATGAGACGGTTGTCTTCTGTAGAGCTGCTTATGTACCGAAGCCATACCTAATTTGTTTCATAACTGATGAACTCAATCAAAGTCACTGTTATTGACATTCAGTTGACCTGTATCAAGCATCATATTGCTATATATGTATATAGCTCTGGGTAGATGAATATATAAATGTTTGGGACACTGAACAAGCGAGGTGCATTTTATTTTAAATAATACCCATTGTTGTGCCATTAATCCACGACCATCACTTTTATTTCAGCTTGATAACGCATGGCCCCATGTTTCAGGATCTGTACACAATTCATGGAAGCTGCATGCACGGCCTGCATACTCACTAGACATGTCATCCTTTATGCATGTTTGAGATCCTCTGGATCGACGTATACAACAGCGTGTGCCAGTTAATGCCAAAATTTAGCAACTTCATACAGCCGTTGAAGAGGAGCAGGATCAACCTTCCACAGGCCACAATCAACAACCTGATCAACTCTATGAGAGTGGGCCTTTTATTGTAGCCAGCAATAAGGCACACCTGTGCAATATTTACGCTGTCTGATCAGCATCTTGATTTGACACCTGTGAGGTGGATGGATTATCTCAGCAAAGAAGAAGTGATCACTAACACAGATTTAGACAGATTTGTGAACAATATTTTGAGAGAAATTGGCCTTTTGTGTACATAGAAAAAGTCTTAGATCTAGTTCAGCGTTTATCATTTTGTATATTATATATAACCAAACAGTACAATTTGTACATATGTGACGCCGGAGCACAAAGCCATAAGGAGCACAAATATATTTGTAGCAATAGCCAGCAATATGCATGGGTCAAAATTATAGATTTTTCTTTTATGCCAAAAATCATTACTATATTAAGTAAAGATCATGTTCCATGAAAATATTTTATACATTTTCTACCGTAAAACGTGATTCTTAATTAGTAATATGCATTGCTAAGAACTTCATTTGGACAGGTGTGAAGTTGTTTTTCTCATTATTTTCCAGATATTCAAATAGTTATTCAAATCTTGTTCACATGTAGTCCTATCCTAACAAACCATACATAAATGTCAGCATTATTTGATGTATATATTTGTATATGATGTATAAATCTCAATTAAAAAATAAAAATAAAAAACTGATCCTTATGACTAGTTAAGATATCTTTGTTTTTTTTGCAGAGCTATATAAATACATGTAACCTTTTTATCAATAAGCTATACAAGAAAAATTTAAAATATAATTTTTTAAAACACATCAAAGTAGTAGTTCACTAAAAAAGTATAAATTACTCACCATCCAAGCCCCTTTGACTTTCTGTTTGCCATCAAACACAAAAGGAGATGTTGTGCAGAATGTTCATGCTGCACTTTTTTATACAATTTAAAGGATGACCATTACCCGCTGAGCAAGAAAAATTGCATAACAAATTTTGTTAGCATCATAAAAGTAGCCCAGTTGAATCTTCTTAAGTCATACGATAGCTTCGTGAATAGAACAGACTTACATTTAAGTCAGTATTCACTTAAAATGTGATTTATGTCCGTCCTTGTTACTGTGGCAAATTTGAATATGCTATACTGAATACATTGAATATGAACTGAATATACGAGTTATAGCAGCAGAGAATGAAACAGTGATTAATGAGCTGAACTTCATTCTGAACTATTACGTTCATAACAATGGTTTTAATAATACACATCCATATTTTCCCAGCAGATGCCACTCTAGGCAAACGGTCCCAGTCATACAGTATTAAAAAAATAAAACGGCCCTCTGGGAGAGAGCAAATAATCATTTAACTAATAATCTAACAAGTTAACCAAAGACTTTTTTTTTTTCTGAATCAGTTGTATTAGATGCCAGTGCCTTCGTAACAGACTTACACGTTTTCATCTGCTAAATATTTACTTTTACTTATTCTACTTTTTATGACATATTTTGACTCAGCAAAGTCACTGCATAATGCTAGAATGTGCGGTCACATTAATTTTGGGAAGAAATTAATACTTAGCAATAAGCAACATTGAGTTAAACTGATCACCAAATACAAAGACGTTAATAATGTTACAAAAGATTTCTGTTTCAAATGAATGCTGTTTTCTTAAGCGGCATATTCAGCATCCAAGAGTTATATCTGACGGCTCATGTGATCAAGAGGGGAGTAATGATGCTGAAAATGTACAGAAAATAAACTGGATTTTAGAACATATTTAAATAGAAACGTTTGTTAAAATTGTACTCTTGTAAAATTGCAAACTTGAGTATTTACTCCGTTATTTTGATCAAATGCATGCTGCCTAAAAGACATCAAAAATACGCTACAAACCCCAAACTTCTGAGTGTCTACGTGTGGGATTTTTCTCTTTGCAAGTCATTCGTTACGAGCAGCAGAACCAGTGATGCTTTTTTTGGAAATAATCGAAGATAATATTTACTAATTTAATTTCCTGGCCATCAATACTGATAATAACCGAACAACGTGTGCTGTGTTCATTGCTGAAGACGAAGATCTTCTAGGATGTCCCATCATCCCTCATTGCCAGGAACTGGGAACATGACAGCAGAAATATAGCAGCATCTTCTAAGCTTTCTGTGCTGAAATTCTGCCACTTCTTTGAGTCACCGGTTACTCACCGCGGTTGCTCAACTCAGCAGGGAGCTTCAAGCAGCCACAAAATCGGGCGTTTAAGAGCTCTGCTAGTTAAATTCATTGCCATTGTAATTTATATAGTCTTGTTATCTTAAGTGATTGTTGATTTTAGCCTCTCACTTGAGCAGATGTGAAAATTAGACTTCCCGCTCGTGCTGAGAGGCATGTTGTTGGAGCTGCTTCTTGTTGGCTGCTCTCTGCTCGGCACTGAAAGGAAAATGGGAAGACAGATAAAAATAAGCAAAACAATTAGCACGGCCAAAAGCTCCTGTGTGAACATCGAGAGCGAGTCGAGATTAGCAGTCAAGAGTTCATCGAGGGCGCGTCGAAGCACAGATCCCGAAATAAACATCTCGGATATCCAGAATGATTTTTTTTTTTTTCAAATATAATCGAGTTTTATTACATCTTAACTAGACAGAGAACGATTCTTTTGAAACGCAGAGAGTTAAAATAAGCAATGTGTTTGGTATTCGTCAAATTGGTTTAATTGTTCCGCGCTATTTCGAATTGTTTGTTCGTCTCCTACAATAATGCAGCGTTTTGGTTTCCTGACATGTATCTCAACTCAGCCGATGTGTTTCAGAGACGGGAAGGCACATTGTGAAAGCCTTCTGGGCCGAACCTCAGCCAAATATCTCTTCCAGATGCACGCAGCGCCGGGACCCCCAGGAGGAACATGGGACGCTTGCTGTATGGAAGGCTCTGGAGACTGCCTCGGTCACACGCAAACATGTTTTTCTGGAGGGGGACTGTATAGATCGGAAAAGAAATCATCCGATTGCCAGTACTCTGCGATTCATTATTTGTTTTCTAAACCTGCTGGTTATAAATAATAGTTAACGTCCATGTGGTTTACTTCTAGAGCGCCGGTAATTGCTGTCACACAATCCCCCAGGTGTGTGATCTGGTATCCTTTTTTTTCTCCCTCGAAAACTCTTGTCAGAGGTAATTAAGTTCCACTTGACTTGTACCACCCCCTCTTACTTATTTTATCATTTACTGGTACATTAGTCAGCAGACATCCAACAGGGCAATGATACATCAAGGCCTTTGGATTACCCAGCCTCGGCGGTCGAGACAAAGATGAGAAAATACCCCAGATCAGGTTACGTATCCCTGTGTTTAATTGAGAGCATATTTCATGTATGATGAGGAGGACCATTGTTCACCTGAGCGTGGACTCTGCTAATTGGGACCACTGAGGATACGCACTGCTACTACTACTACTGATTCATTTCATAGTGTTAAAAAATTATTTTTTAAAATATATAAATAAATTGCATTTATAAATGTATCGGATATTTTTAAACATAATAAATAAATATATTATTTATTAAATAATAAAACATGATTATTGAATAACACATTCCTAAATGCACATATTTACAACAGTTATACATGATTAATATATAAAAGATTTAATGTGAAAATGATAATAATGATGTTATTATAATATAAGTACCATTAAACCTTTATACAAAAATATAATTACATAAAATAAAAATTGTCTGATCAAGACAAGTATCTCCACACCTCATTTATAATGATACAAATAATATTAATTAGTAGTCATAGTAGTATCATTAAGTAATAGTTTTAGTAATAAACATTTAATTGCAATATAATAATTATAAATATAATTTTATTAAAAATTATTTTCAGTATTATAAGTGAACATTTAATGTGTGATCACTAAGGAAAGTATCGCCACACTTTATTTCTAAGAATAAGAATAATTATATATCTAATTATAATACAATAATTATCATTTGAATTAGATTATATTTAGAAAACTAGTATGTGTGATTGTCACGAATCAGCCCATGGACTTTCATTCACTCACCCGTAGATGTCACTCTCCCATTATTCTCACACATTTCCCATCATCCACTGCACTGATAACACACACACAGCTGTAATCAATCACACGCTCACCTGCATTCATTTACACACATTATAACTCTTCTGTAAATATCGTAAGCATTTATCCCTCGCCTAGAGTTAGCTTCTTAACCATACCTGCTTGCTGCTGTCGACCCTGCCACACGATTCAAGGTATAACTTAAGTCATTTATAAATGATTCTAAGTCAATTCTGATAATTAATAAGTAAAACGCTGAAGCTGACCACTTTTAAGAGCTTTGTTTAAATCCCTAATCTTAAGTAGCCTTTATACAATAGAGCTACAAGATGCTTTCAAACTCCACAAACACGACAACAAAAAAATCTGAATTTCTAAACAATGGATGCAAAGCTCTTTTTTAAATCTCTAGCTTGTAAAATAGTAATTTTGGCAGCGTGAAAAGCCGTTTGAATCTCTGTTGGTACAGCAAAGTCACGGAGCGACATATTCTCCTGCCAGACCCTCTTAAGCTGGCCTATCACTTGCCTGAGCAGAACAGTGAAAAGAGAGAATTTGATATTGATCCAACTTCCCAGACACCCACAGTCAGGGATCTTGTTAACAGGATTAGGACACCCTGAATAGACTTACACCAGAGACAGAAAAGGCCTTCTTGTTGAAGAGGACCCTCCAGCAAATCTCAACCAACAATCTGTACTTCTGCCTAAACTTATGGAGAGTCCTCATGTTAACCAAGAATAGTAGAAATGGGATTTGGGGGGCAAAATCTGCACTCATGTTTCCACTAAAGTTTGTACGTGTTGATGTCACAACACAAAGCATGTCTCAAACGCAGCACTGGGGTTCTATGTTCCCACAAAAAACAAGTTCATTAGTATATGTAGGTGCAGGAAATATTTTGCAGTCTCCTTTATGTGGTATCCCTGCTTACATTCATACATTAACAGTACGTAAACACTATAGAAAAAGGTCTAATGGTCATTCAAACAATAAGAAAGGGATGGGGGGAATATGATGGAAAAAATCTAAAATAGGAGAAACATTTTTTTTCTAGAGCAAAAGTATTCTTTTCCATGAGAAACCTTATATTAACTCACAAAACAATTGTATTTGTGCAAAAGTATTTTGTTCCCCAGAGAAACTTTGCATAATCTTGCAAAACATTGGTGTTCTAGTGCAACAGCATTGTGATCCCCAGAGAAACTTCACACTTTCTAGTCCAAATATTTTGCTCACTAGACAAACTTTGTAGTATGTGCATTGAACAAAAGTACCGTGACGTTGCAAAACATTGGCGTTCTAGCACAAAAATATTGTGTTGCAAAACATATTTTCTAATATAGAAGTGTTGAGAAACTTTGCATTATAATTTTTCTAGAGTAAAGCATTGTATTTGTCAAAAAAACATTTGCATTCTGGAACAAAAGCATTGTGTTCCCTGCAAAACTTGCATTATCTCGCAAAACATTTTTCATTCTATGAAATAGGCATTATCTCTTAAAACTTTTCTTTCTAGCGCAAATGTATTGTTCCTCTACGAAACGTGCATAATCTTGCAAAACATTTTCATTCTAGACCGAAAGTATTGTGTTCCTCTAAGAAACATGCATTATATCGCAAAACATTTACATTCTAGCAATTAAATATTGTGTTCCCCTGTGAAACTTGCATAATCTCGCAAAAGATCTTCATTCTAGCTCAATAGTATTGTGTTTGCCAAAGAAACTTGCATGATCTCGCAATGCATTTTCATTCTAGGGCAGAAGTATTGTGTTCCTCTATGAAACGTGCATTATCTCGCAAAACATTTTCATTCTAGCGCAAAAGTATTGCGTTCGTCAAAGAAACTTTTCATACTCCCGTAAAGCATTAGCAGTCTTTGGAAAAAGGCTTTCTTACTTTTGCTAACAAAACACGTGCGTGCCCTAGCAAAACTTTTTCACGTGTCTCAGGGGAAGTTTTGCAAAGGAACACAAAATAATTTCCCCCCCATCACCGTGACAGGTTCATTTGAATTAGCGTTTGATGTTTCTGCTTGCTCAATGTGGCCTTCCGTGTCTATAAGCGTTCAGATGACTCATTCTTCTCCACTATACCCGTCAGACATCCAGGACCCAGAACCCTTTGACTGGCACCTCTCCTGCGGGCTGCCTCTGCCGCGATAAATCCCAATTATGACCCCTTCCATTACAGCTAGCGAAAGGTCATGTGACCCAGACGGCATTCTCGGGCGTGATTAGGATTAGCAGGCCATCTCTCCTGGACGGAACTGTCGCCAGTAGCTCTGCTAGTTACTTAGCGCCTAGCCATCCCCGCCAGAGAACAACAAGCCAGTGTCTGCTGCCTCTAAAACCCTCTGGATTAGAGGCAAGACCCCACCAGAGCATGACAAGGCTTTTGTCACTGGACTCCATTGGCTTTAAGACAGCTTGTTGTCTTCATTTTGTTCCCGCTGTGTTTTTTATTTTTTTCGTGCTCTAATTCAATCACAGCAGAGCCTGGAGAACTGGATTAAGCAGATTCTATGCTGTGACGAAAGGAAGTGAAGATCGAGAAAATAATCTATTTTGGGCAGAAGGAAGTTCTTTATTGGTGTGGCTTGTAAAAACCCTGGTTGCTGATTGCAAGGAATATTTGTGAAGATTATCGATCTTTTTTTCACAGAGTAATTTTTTTTTTTACCTTAATGTGAATTGTTGCGCAGGAAAAACTGAATCAGGTGTCGAATTCCAGAAACATGTTGCCTGCAACATCGCTTGCATTTCATGTGGTTACATTTCCATACTGCAGAGATTATAGGACTATCTGTGCAAACCAAGGAGTTTTAGCATAACTGCAGAGAGTTATGAGTAAGCATTTGCATTTATTTTGATTGATGCATCCATCCCTGGAAGTATGCAACCTGGATGCTGCCACTTCATGGCCACTCAGTTCAGAGAAATTGTTTTGATCTAAAGATGTCTTGTGTTTAGTGCTGTCAGCTGATTCAAATATTTAAAAAACAGGATTTATGTTGCAGGAAATACCTGGAAATGTTTTCAAAATAATATACTGTATGCATTTGTCTTTATATATACATAATAAATATACAAAATACATTGATTCTGACAATAGAACAATTCTTGAGGAATGTCCCCAACATTGGCAAACAGAAACCAGTATGGTAACAGTCATTATTTGCCATTTGTTGTAACAATTGATGCAGAAATTATACCTTTAAACACACTAGTATTCCCCAAATATGACTCTAATAATTATGTAACATTAGTGATAAAAACCTTTTTTTCTCGTCATTATGTGAATGTTAAAGGAACATTCCATTTTATGAACAATGTATAAATAACATGTTCGAGCTAAGTTTTTAAAAATGTTATTTAAAACAAACAGAGAACGTTTGAGGAACATTCAATGAAATGCTAGTGGAAGAAAGTTTGTCCATGACTTTTTAAAGAGCCTTGTCAAAACACCACATTCTGAAAATGTTCCCTGTTAGTGACGGGTGACGGGATCCACCAACAGAACAATTATCAAACAGTTTTGTCAACTATTCAGAATCCAGATTAATCACTAAATCTATCACCGAATCTGGTATCTCTGCAGATTTCTCTTAGCGGTCAGCTCTCAGAGAAGGCATTAATAACTTTTGTTACACCCATAACCATTCATGACTTGCATCCATGTCAATCAAGTCTCTCCGTGGCACTTCAGAGAGTCCGATCTGCCCGAGAACAGAGACACACAGCCTCACCGTCGGTGAGCTCATCCCTCGACCCATTCCACTCTGATCCCCCTTGGCACCTCTTTCTGATGGTATCTTAATCTGTCCTGCGAACGAAGGTCTCCCACCTCCCCTGATGGGGTCTGTTAAAAGGCCTCTGCTGACCTATTTTGGGGACAGCGGTGCATATGGTTTTAGAAGCCTGATGGTATTTCTAACCTCATTGTTGACTCGCAAGAATTGCATTGAACCCGTGTCCCATGGTCGCATTTTAATAGGGAATAGAAGTGCTGGGTTGTGTCACATTTCCACAGGACTCCGATTCCACTGGGAATTCCAGAGCCATGAACTAATGTATCAGAGACTGTGATCAAGCTATTGTGGGCTGCTGGAAACTAGCGTGGTTTTGTGTAGGGGCTCTGGCTGAAGGCTGGCAACCAGAAGGTTGTCCATTTGAACCTCATTGAGCCACCATTGTGTCCTTGAGGAAAATGATTAAAGACAAATCAAAACTCGCCCCAATGCTTCTGGTTTAATGCATGATTAATCCAAATGCAAAAAAACAAATATACAACTGGGGAATGTGGCTGAACTTGACCTTTGGCTTCCACGTCCTGGTCAGAAGGTCAGAAGTTTGCGCTGGTGGTGTTTCACAATCCAATGAATTCCAGAATTCACGAACGCCTCTGAAAAGGGCAGTAAATCTCATTCCATTGCAATGAGGTTAACTATAGGGTTATTATTAAAAAATAAACAAAAACATAGACATAAACATAAAGCCCAGATGCTTTTCAGAACTATCATATGCTATACACAGAACCATATTTTAGATGCTGGTACTTATTAGGAGATGCTGCCTTACAGGGCCATACTTCTTGAAAAGTAAAAGTGCACCAAATGTGTGCTATACAACCAGTTAGACAAAACCTAATATTAAAACTTAGCATAAATCAATGAGAATCATTTTTGAGCACTCTCTGTTCCTTCACTGAGACGTTCAGCTTTTTGCTACAGATGGGGCATGTTTCAACTAAATCTCTTATTTCATAAATTCTCTAATTTTATGAGCCGTTCTTTTCATGTGAACACCAGAGATAATCCTGATATCATGATCGATCTCATTAACTTGGATTCTTGTCACATTACTCATGAGCTAACGCTGAATCATACACTTCAAAAAGCCCATTACAGCAACCGTTAAAAAAAAAATGATTCCTCACATTCTTAGAAACGCTCTCTGCTGATGCCGACCCACCTAAAACTTTGCAGCGTTATGAGGTGTGATGTGCAGCTGCGGCCTGTTCTCTCAGAAATATGGTTGTGTGTTTCTCGGATCACTGAGTAAGGGGATATAATAGAGGGTGTTGTGGGCACGGAGTGCCCGCTCAGAGACAATCAGCACCTGTTCCCTCCATGATCGCTCTAAGCTCGGTGAGTAATTAATGGATGTTCTTGCTTTTCAGGGGGCTTATATTATGTTTACAGAAGTAACAATAACTCTCTTTATCATGTCATAATTCAAAGCGGACTTGCATACACATGGCGACCAAACGTACGTCTAAATTAGTGTACAAGCTGTGCATTTGAAACCTGCAAACCTGCTTTAAATTTACAGGAATACTGCCAGCAATGCAAAAAATTCACTTAAAAAATACAGCGACAATTTGTAAAATTGAAGCCATTACAAGATTGTAGCTCAGTTACTGTAGATATTATAATTAAGTAAATTAAGTAAATCCGATCGATTTTTATTCCTAACCTAAATGGCTTGATCTGATTTAACTTGGAACACAACAAAAATTTACATCGTGTAGATCTGATTAAACATATTTTTATAGAAACATTTTCATTAAATAAACAAACAAATAAATATAAATGACTAGTAAATAACAAAAAACTTAATAAATATATATATATATATATATATATATATATATATATATATATATATATATATATATATATATATATATATATATATATATATATATATATAAATGCATAAACACATGTAATGAAAAAGAAACTATCATGTAAATAAATACACATATAAAATAGAATAAATAAATTAGACATATATAAACACATAGCGAGACATATAAGTCTCTTTTGAAACTGAAAAATACTGAAATATCTATCAATCAGGGACTTCTTAAAAACTATTCATTGCCATAAAATTCAATAAATACATAAATAAACCAAATCTAAATAAATATATAGATAAAATAAATCATATATATATATATATATATATATAAAAAGAATAAACATACATAAACACAAGACTTTTAAAGAGAGACGTTTATACTAAGACAAAGTCTAAATAAAATGCAATCAAATGATGCATCAAGCACATCATAAAAATGAGTTTTATCATAAATTATAAGATGATTCATTTTACTTTTTTACATCTAAACACAAAGTACAATTACACGTCTTGTATCGTTAAGCCTAATGCTTTTGAAATTTATTTTTAGCCATATGCTTTATCACAATATCTATGTGTTATTAAAACACTGTTACAGTAGGTTAAAGGTGAAGAAAGTGTGTACAGGAGAGTCAGGAACCAGGAAATGTAGGTCACGAACGTGTTAATTAGTGAACTGGAAGTCAATGATATACTGCGAGGCTGATGGCATTGAATACGAGGAGAACAGAGACCTGGGGGAGGGTTGAAAGCAAAAAGAGTCTACCGCTGGCCACCTCTGGCCCTCACAAACACTGAATAAAACCCAGTCTCAGCGCAAAGCTTGTTTTAATCATTAATTTGACAGTGTGTGTGAACATCTGCTTGACAGCACTTTGCTGACATGCAGTCTCAAAAGCGTTATTGTTCTCTGTTACACATTTCTCTAAAACTCCCACCCAGAACCTCTCGTCAATCGACAGCAACACAGGAAAGAGTTTAAGTGTGTTTTTTCCATCGCAAAAGTTAGGTAAGTTCAGTTAAGATTACTGTACTATTTATTTAAATAGTTCAATAATTAGAAACGCGTGCCAAAACTAGGTAACACGTTTCTCTAGTTTTTATTGTTAACGACAATATTGTAAATGTTGTTTTAATGTGCGTACTAATGTACGAGCGCTTTGAGAAAAAAACAAACCAGCAAACAAACAAAAACAGGTCTTGCGTGTCCAAAAGACTGGCAAGCAATAAAACAAACTAAAAATCTCTTTTGGCTCGAGTTGAGCATGTGGCATAATTTGCATAAAAACATGCTTCCAAAAGTTTTCTAATAACATTTTTTAGGATAACAACAGAGTGTATTAATTCTTGGTAAAAAAAAAAAAAAAATCATCAGTATCATTCATTTGGTTTTTAATTCAAATTTTACAGTATGTTGAATTTTAAAGATATTTTAGGATATGTCACATATCCTTTCAAAAGGCCAAACACGGAGCAAACTGGTAATCATTATATTTGACCTTTGATGTGAGTGGGAAAGATCTATTAATTGAAATTCAATTCAGAAAAATTTAAAATACTAAGATTAATGCCGCTATTATGTTTTTTGGAAATTGATCTTTCATGCGGTGTGTAACACTAACATGATGAATAAAACACCATGCAATGTTTTAAATCTGAAAGTGGACCGTGTATAAAGTTATTGTGTCTCAAAAAAAAAAAGTCAGAAGTCATTTTTCACAAATCCCAAGCCTCTTCGTATTATTGGCATCAACATGAAATATTAGCTTATTGCCCACCCACCTGTTGGTCTTTTTGTATTCGTTTTGAATGAAAATTCAAATTCTTTCTTTGCCACTAGGTGCCGCTTTTAGTTTTTCGGCAAAAATTACGGTTTCCCCGGTAACACTGTACACAAAGCAGCCCACACCAACACTGCTCCATCAGGCATTCCTAGCATGATTAAATGAAAATGAGACCAATTGCAGATTAGCGTCACGCAAAGGAGGGGTTTGGAAAAATGAATCATTCAGTAAATCCTTTGGGAATCGTTGAGCTAGTAAGATAAAAATAAACGCATATAATAAGAAAATTAAAGTGCTTTTTGACCTTGCATGTCAACCTGTTTTTGAACCTTAATAGGGGCACTTTAAAGGTCCTGAGTTGGTTTTCAATTATTGAGACTGAAGCTGTTGGATTGAACGACATTTCATGTGTATTTATCGGTCTGCAGTGAGAAAGTTGTTCATGATGATAATTTGCACAGCACTTTATTTAAAGCACTTTAATAAATTGTGTCACATACATCAATAATTCAATCACATATACTTTAGTGGCTGAACCATCTCCGAGGCCGAGCTGCAAAGGTAATGTCCCTAAAGCAAGCCTAGGGTTTTACCTGAAGAGATTAGGTTATGCAGTCATGTATTGATCTCTTTTATTACAGGTGTAAGTTTAAATTCTACAGAGTGGCCAGTGTGCAGAAGGTCGTGTGAGCACCGATTGATGCCCCAATTGAGTGGGATCCCAGCTTTGTTATGGGCGTCCCTCAATCCCATTCAACTAGCGTCTCTTTTCAGGGGAGCTCCGTGTTAGGGATGCTCTTTGGAGCCATTGACTCCCCATTGTCTGTCGAGGGGCCCTGCTGTCCTGCTCCTTTGTTATGACAGTTGGGCAGCCTTTATACAGACTAAATAAGATAACTCAGCTGTTCATTTGAGGGACTAACCCCTCAACCTTGCAACACCCCCATCAACCCCCGACCAGTATCTACAGAAGCCCTTAAACCCCCCCCCCAAAACTGCAGGTCCCAGTCCGAGTCTCCACATATCACAGCAGCTCAAGAAACTACACCAGTGGTTCTCAGCTGGATTTGTTTGAGAAACCAGATTTTACAGTACATGCTCATCAAGGACTAAATGTAACCCATATTTAATAAAAGGTCAGATGTCCATTTAACTTGTGTTGGAACTGACCCAAAGTAAAATAATTGAAGTAACTTGTGACTGTGAATTTGTGCAATCTTTCGAAGTTGATAAACTCATTTATGTATATTTATTGTGCTAATTTTACAATATATGAATACTTGCATTTAATTGAACCACTGAAATTATTCATATTTATAATAATTGAGCAAGGATACAATAAACAGCCTTTTAAATGGTTACAATAGAGTTCTATTTGAATGAAATGAACGTTCTATTCATCAAAGAATCTTTGGTATCACTCTTTGCCACAAAATATTAACCTCAAACCTTTGAATGGTAGTATAATTAAGAAATAATCCTACTTGTTTCTACTACAGAGCATTGAGATCAAATGGAGACAGTTGTATCTTTCCAGAGTTTCCTGAGAGATCTCTACTGTCAAAAATCTCAATATGAACTCCAACATTTCTTCCGAGACTAAATGATAGCTACCGTCAGCATTGATTTCACAACTCTACACTCTGACTGTATGTTAACAACTGACTGACACGATCGCATTTTTTAAAGCTGAAATCGTAGACAGTGTACATTCTAATATGCCCCAATCCATACATATATTATTCAAGGAAAGATATACAGGAAAGAGTATCTATTCACAATTCCTGAAGTCTGCATATGCTCGGGGGTCATTGTTGTGGCTGTCCCGATGCTCATACGCAACTGTCAGATTATAGTTATCATTTTACGCCATTAGCATTCCAGCGTTGGAGAGTCTGGTCTCTGGTAACAGGTCCAGCGAGGCTGTGAAAGTGTGAGGACAGTTCTGCTCAAACACTGCTATCCCTGACCCTGACACTGAGGCTGACTGTGGACTAACATTTACTCTACATCACCCATCCTGCTGATTTCCGCCTTAACCAGAGAGTCAACATCCTGATGGGAGAGAGAGCATGTAAACACAGAACGGAAAAACACGACATTATACACAATAAGGCCGTACGAAGACTACCGATCTGCATGTGAAAGAGAGGATAAGAGAGATTCAAAGGAAGAAGATCCATAAAAAGAAACAAAACCGAATTATGAATGGACTGTGCTGAGAGCGGCTTTACGAAATAAGATCTTCTTAAAAGAGGGAGTGAATTTCTATGTGTCGATCTAATCCTGCCTGCTGTGCGAGAGAAAGAGTTACTGAATAACCCAGTACACCGCTCATCTCCTACAATCTCTCTCGGACTACTGACCCCTGGGTGCCCTAACTCGAGTTTAGAGGTCAAATCCCCCTCTTTCGTTATCTCTTTCGCTCTCACCACTGTTCGCACATGTACTATAGTGCTACAGGTTTATATGCAAGTGCTTGTATAGTTGTATGGTTATGGATATTAGTACTTGTACCAAAAGGGATTTAGCTAAAATGGCCACAAAGCCTTATTGATCACTCTTACTCTTTCTTTATTGATATTGATAGCCCCATGAAGAACATTTAACATCCACAACATCACTGCAAGCCACATTGCTGCATGTATCACCGCAGTTTCAAAGAAAAATGTCCACCGAGTGGCATTAAAACACAGATTCAATATGTGAACCCTTGCACGTTTGAAATATCCGTAGTTATTGCTCTATCATGTTGGAAATATGCTCCAAACCAACAAATCCAAACCCTAAACCTACCTGATAGTGTTAACAAAGGCAAAACTCATATAAAAAGGCATCTGTTGATGTGAACGTGTCATTTCAATTTACACAGATTTGAACTGTTTTGTCAAACCGTAGTTTCACAGGTATATTTTCTATAATCTTTCTGTATTCTTCTTATTCATGTCTTTTCGCTATACTTGCTTTCCAAATGCAAGTTCCATCATTCCCAAAAGAGTTCAGTTTAACTAATGACAATAGTTAGCCAACAAAGGTTTTGGTAAACGCACCCCAGGTTGGTTTGTTATGGTCATTTGAACAGTGCGAATTTTTGAGACCAGTACTGCAAACAGTCTGGTCAATATTTGTTCGGTATCGACTGAGGATCTGCTTTTATGTTTGAAGGCAGAGGGGAAAGCAGAACAAACTTAACCTGTTGTGATCTGAGATAGAGGAACCCGTAAACACTTTTACTGGGACGCCACCGTGTTGCGCTCATCAGGATCTCCAAAGAGAAAATTTTGCAGAAAAGTAAAAAAGACTAAAATTGCATTTTCTTGTAATATGCTAGGACTGGCCAATCAGAGTCAAGCATTCCATAATGAACAATTACTAATATGTATATCTTGCAGCAGCGCTCCTAGTGCCGTTGAGTTAGAAATCGCTTGTGTCTGACAAATGACTAAATCTAAATCAAAATGTTTTCTGACAGTTATTTTCATCGGCTAAATCCAGTCTCATTCTTGCGAAAGCAGGTGTGACAGCGGGAGGCCGGAAAAGACCCGTGACCGTAATACTGCCATAACTCACAGTCAACACAACACGGAGGGGAAATGTTTATGGTACCCAACACTCAGTGTAAATGTTAAAGGGGTTCGGCACGGCACCATTAACATGCCATTGGAAAGCCGTTTCCTTGGCAATGGCTCTGCAAGCACAAGCTGTATAAAATCTGTTTGGGTTGGGAATGCCATTGTGATCAGATATATGTGCCAATCCATGTTGCCATGGAGGGCGGGACCGCTCAGGAACGCCTTTTCATGACTAAGCCCCTTTCTTCCCCTTTCCCAGGAGTCATTCATTCTGGATTTAATTTATCACAGACAGGGATGATCAGATCAGCCTTCTGTTGCCTAACCTCTGCACCTCTCTGCTCACTTCTGACTAACTTCAACACCGATGGCCTAATTCTAGCCAGCTTGCTTTGGTCTGAAAAGACAACAATATACGTATTCGTGACAAAGAAAGCAGATCTGATCAGCACCCTTAGATCTGATTTTAATTTGGGCTCGACGTCCTCTCTTGAACTCCACACGATCTCAGCAGATGGGCCACAGATACTGATGTCATTTCCTGGATCTTTCTAAAGTATGTGCATAGTAAAACGCAACGGACCTCATAACTCTTTCCATGTTCGCTTCGATTTAAAACTTCATCAGTCAGAAGCTTCTATTTTAAAAATAAGAAAACAAATGAAAAACGAATTTGGGCAAAGTACAATGGTTCACTGATGGCATGGTTTATAAGGTTTAGATTAAACATTCATAAATATCACAATGCAAAATAACAAGATATATTGTTAATATTTGAATATAAATTACAAATCAGCATTTATAATGAATTATTGATATGATGAATTATCCAGTATAGTATTGTTAATATAATATTGCTAATATGCATAATATGAAATATTTTAATTACATAGTCTCAACAATATATTAAATGCGCTAAATTACTAAACAAACAAATAAATCATCAGCTGCAGGATAACAAAGAATAATATTTTTTAAATTATGAATTTACATGTCTAATATTTAGAATTATTGACATAATTAATAATGTTTGTGATAATATTATTAGGATTTATAATATAATTCAATATTATTAATAAAAATATAACTACATAGTCTAAATAATATATATCAAATTGGCTAAATTAATAAAATAGTAATAACAAAGAAATAACAAATATTGCTTATATACAATACATGGTTAAATTGATCAAATAATAGAATAAGAATTAAAATAACTGCACTCAACAATATACTAAATTGTCACAAACCATGCTCATAAATAATAAAAGACACAATTGAAAAAGCTAAATAATATTAACGTAATTGTTATTATGATTTTTACTATTTTGTTCCTATTAAAATAATGTGTAATCCTGTGTGTATGTGTGTACATATATACATATTTGTGTGTGTGTGTGTGTTTGAGTGTGAGTGTGAAACCTAAAGCACTGATAGACAGAGCTGATGCAGCATAACCTGAATGATTCCAGATAGAGGAAGAGAGAACGTTATGCAGGAGTCATGTAAAGGTTGCTAGGCACTTAGAGCTCTGCAGTCTGTACGACTGTTACGCGCTTGCATGTTCAGCGCATGCTGTGAAGAGCCTACCCAGACGTCTGCAGCGCTCGCGCCACAAGAATGGATTCATTCACTGGTGGCACATGTCTGTAATTTCTTGGTCGTAAGTCAGCATCTTTGACTGCATGTCTAGAGCAGTCTCGTTACTGAACAAGAAAAAAGAGCCAAAATCATCCAATTTCGCATTTTTAGGAGAGAAACTGGGTATTAAGTGGCTTTTACGTTGCCCTGCAGACAAGTTTAGAAGTTAAAGACAAGAGAAAATCTTCCCAAATCTACACCGATACATAATATGGGACTCGTCCCGACCAATCCACCACCAGTGATTGTGGTTCAAATGCTGCTGATTTTCTTAATGGGAAAGAGAGAGTTTAAGCACAACAGCTGTGAAAAAATTTGTGTCATGTAGGTTGTCTGCCGTCCAAACCTCGTCTCCTTGGCTCCACGCAGTCTTCCAGTATCATCGGTGGCGTCTGTGGGGATAACAGATCACACCTCCTTTGTGAGTGTGGGATTGCACGGGGGCCAAGGCTCAGTAAATCAGCACCGGTGGACTGAAGAGCTGGACAGAACCAGCAACAAGTGTGTTCTGGGTCCAGACACTGAGTCTAGTATTTAAAAGGCCCAATGAGAGAGAATTCACGCAAGAATCAAAGCGCATTTGATCTAAACCTGACCGCATGGCTTTTTTCTTATTAATTTATTAATGTCATTACACTTACAAAAGAAAGGAGCTTAAAAGGTTCTTTAAAGCGATGCCATAGAAGAACCATTTTTAGTTCCACAAAGAACCATTCAGTCAAAGGTTCTTTAAAGAACCATCTCTTTCTTATATTTTTAGAATCTTTCAACACAAAGAACGCTTTGTTCCTCAGATGTTAAAGGTTCTTTATGGAACCATTTAACCAAATAGGTTCTTCTATGGCATCGTGAAGCAGTACCTTATATTCAGGTAATATTCAGGAAGGATGCATTAAAATGATGAATAGCGAATACTACATGTTTCAAAAGATTCCTATTTTTTATAAATGTTCTGTTCTATACTCCATACTTAACTGAAAAGTGCATCAACGATAATAATAATAAGAAATGCTTACATTTCAGTAAATCAGCATAATAGTATAATATCAGGCATTTGAAGCATCATATGATCATGAATGAACTGGAGTATAATGATGTTGAAGATTCACAGTATATCATAAATCACAGAAATAAATCACATCAAAATATAATAAATTAGAAAAACAATTTAATTAGATTTTAATATATATATATAAATATTGTATTGTATTGTATATGTAAATATTTTATTGTAATTTTCAAATAAATGCAGCCCTGCAATATTTAAACATCAGTGTGATTGTCAGTTTTAAATACATAATTAATAAAAAAAGAATAGTAAATGAAGCCTGAAAATTTTTAACACTTAGGCAAGTTTTGAAAGAGAAATGCTCTACACTGAGCTAAAAAAAGAAAATTAAATTATTTTAAATTAATTATATTCTGTGTAATTAATTAAATTAAATTAAATTATTTAATGTAATTTAATTTAATTTTACTTAATTTAATTTTTCTAAAAATCATCAAAACAACCTCTAACTCCTAACATTAAAACCCAGCAGTCCTGCAGTTCAGAAACCAGAACGCCAGAAACGCCAGGCTTGACTTAAGCATCAGTTATTGTTACTCACTTTCTCCCTCTGTTGGTCAACAGCGATTCCGAGTGACCCAGTCAAGCACTTGTCTGTCAGCCTGGTAAACTTGCAAGATAAAAACAATTACGCATAACCTTTACCAGCACAGAAAAATGTTTGCGGTTTCCCATCTCGAATACCACGTTAAAACCCATGAACTTATGATGAACCCTTTCTGTGACTATGCAGACAGGAAACGACCCAAAGTGAAACCACCACGACTGATTTCACACAACCGTCCAACACGAAGATAAACCTGTTTTATTTGTCTGCTCAAATCGGATTTCACCTTTAAAAACGCTTAGCGTTGAAACTGCTCTTCGTTCTTATTTCAGATGACAACTATGCATCACAGCGTTAATAATGATACTAATATGCCATAATAACAGCGATGTCTGTGGTCTATTTTTGTCCAAAGCTGTCAAAATGCTAGACGTCCTATAAATAGCATCCCAACCGCGAAGTACTTGCGTTCGGGGGGCACTGAGGCCAGGGAAAATACACCTTGCCAAAATCATAAGCGGTTATACCTCATGCACGGCGAATAGTTGCCGCATTGAGTCCCTCTGGAGAACTTTAAAAAAAAAAATACTTGGCAGCCAAGAGCAAGAGAAAACATATATGCATGCACTAAACCCGCCTTTATCTGCTTTCTCACACATCAAAACCTCCCCCAAGTGACGCGCCGCCCCTACCAAACCCTTCAGGAGTCAGTAAATTCAGCATTCCCTCTCAGACCCAATTCAGAGTGGCATCCACGGGGGTCATCGAACCGAGCTGAACTTCGCGTTTTGATGAGTTCTCTGCGCGCGCGGGACCGGGGCTGTCATTTAGACCCGCTTTGCTGGCTGGAGCGCGCGTAGTTCATCTTTATCTGATGCTGCGTAAAAGCTGGCCGTGGAAACCGCTGCGGGCGCTCTGAAGAAATCGCATCAGAGGATACCGCTTAGAGCGATTTTGCTGCCGCTGCGTAGAAACTACACAGAGCACTTGCGCCGGTTTACGCGAGGAGACAAGAACTGTTGATCCGGACAGACCTGCTTCCCATCCAAATGGATGCGCAATGATGGATTAATGCTACTTTTCCGCGCGGCGCCCTGATAAACTCCTCCTGGGGATTTTAAGCCAGCGACCTTTACCTGATTTATCCTTTCAAGATGTCATCGGAGTATTTGATAAGGTCACTGCTTATGCTCTTTCTAGCACTCTTCTCTGCCAATGCGAGCAACTGGCTGTAAGTCAATATCGCTTTCTTCATTCATGTGATGTTTTGACGTCTAGGTTAACTGTTATGACTGAAATCAGTCAGAACCATTAAAAGCAAATGCCAAACGCGGCTTGCGAACGGCGAGCCTGAAGCCGTGAACGAGAACAGGCTGCGAGGCATCCAGATTAGCCTTGCGATTTATTTTGAAAGCGCAGGAGACGCGAAGCGGCGCGCAAAACAGCTGCAAACTTCCTCAGAGAAGGCTAAAGCGGTCTTTGGTAGAAAATTAAAACGCCAAAGCGAGCGCTGCGCGGACGGCGCGAAATATAAGGAAATGAAAGCAGTTATTTGGAGACGTTCGGTCCGGGTGCTTTTGGCACGGCCGCGCTTGGCGCGTTTTGCGCGCAGCCCGCGGCAACGCAAGGACATGACAGCAGCAGCAGCAACTCTTTATAGAGAGCTCTATAAACCAATCGATTATGATCATGTGCGATTATGGCTAATAACTCCTACACGATTTTGACATTTGGCTATACGCTTAAGAAGCGGAACAGCGTCTATCATAAGGCCACATCAAGACGTTAGCATTTCTAGGTGTTTGGAGTTATTAATCTGTATCCTCGGGGCAGAAATAGCACATCATTTAATCTATCCAGATGTAGTTGAGTTTTCGATGGAAGAGTGTTTTTTAACTAAAGGCGTGGTGACAGGTTCGGGACATGTACAGACAAGCTTCACACTAAAGGAAAACCTCCTACCTGTCTACAAAATATGATCATTCTGACAGGAGCTTGTACACTATTCCAACCCCATCTCAGGACAGGTATTAGCAGGTAGCCAAATAGACATTAGACAGGTTTTCTTCAGCAAACACAAAAAAACGGGATCGCTTCGAGTTATATGAGCAACACGTGGTCAAGAAGCTGAAATGTAGTCTAGCCACACTGTAAATACCGTTTAAGGAAAACAGGTAATTGAACTCGATTGCCATCAGTGGGACTTCAGGCTTTGGTAAGAACTGTAAGGTTTACAGTTAATTCATACAAGAGGGAAAAACTTGGAGCATCCAAACATTAAAGGTTTATTAACTGCATTTCTTCCGATAAAAGCAGTGTCAAGTGCATTCGGCGAACATAAAACATTTCTGCAAAAACTGCATGGTTTTTTTTTAGTTCACCTGCAGACATACTCCTCAGGTAAAACTTCGAAGCAACCTTATTTTAGTTCAACTGAAACAAACAGCGATTTTAACACGATTGATCTCGAATGGAGATTTAGACGCAGAGTACGATTGAGAAAACCCTTCGTGTTTTGTCTAAACCGTTTCGAATAAAATCTGATTAAAGGTAAGACTTTTTCTGTTTTGTCTCCTGTCGGTTGCTTATTAGAAGCACGTGGATTATAGTGGAGCAAATCTTAAAAATACAACTTGCCGTGTAGTGGGTGTAGACTTCAAAAGGCTCTGTTTCATTATAGGTTCTTCAAGATTAGTGTTTTGGCTTGGATTAGTTTTGGTGCTTAGGCTGTAAACATTTGTAGCTCTATATGAGGAGAGATAACTTTCTTTTGTTTACTAGGGTGTAGACGAGTTTTTGCTCAGTAGTCATGATTAAATGTTTTGGAGTACAGTCGAGAGCTTTTCATTCGTGTGACCGTATTATTCTTGAGCACATCCATCAGCACCTGCAGAGGTTTGAGGTGCAGGTGCAGGTCACGAGAGCACCTGCACATCTTCAGACCTCCATCAGCGGCACGCGCTCGTCCATGCGAATGCGAGCTTGCATTGCTTCATAATCTTTTATGAATGACCACCGGCAGTTAGTTTGCATTAAAATGGCAGGAATTAATCACTAATTAGATACTATAAATAACAGATGGTAAAATGTTACTAAACAAACTCTTTTCTAAATAAACACTGCAGTCGCTTTCCATCTTTATTCTAATGCATTCGAACAGGCGACGGGTATTTCTTTTATCTTGGTTGGGAAAAGTCAGCATACTGGTATTGATCAACCTTCAAAATCCTAAAGCTGGAGCAGCATTTTAAATGACCAAACGTTCAGTCTTTTCCCTGTTGCAGATGGGTGAATATCCTACTACAAGAATCCTGTTGAAAAATCCTGGCCGATCTGATATTCAAAAGAATGGTTTGACCAAGAAAATCTGCTCATGCTTGGGACATCCAACATATAGATAAGCATGTTTCCTCATGGGAACAGATTTGGAGAAAATCACTTGCTCACCACTCTGCAGTGAATGGGTGCCGTCGGAATGAGAGTCCCGACAGCTGAAAACGTCACAATAAATAATCCACACGACTCCAGTCTGTTGATTAACATCTTGTGAAATGAAAAGCTGCATCAAGGTGTTAACTTCAAACGGTCTTATATAACTAAAATATAAGCCCTGCATACTAACACTTTCCTCCTCTCTTCTGAATCAGGAGAAAAATATGCACAGATCAAACTAAACCGATGTGCAAGTGCCTCACTAACATGCAGCTTTTCATTTAACAAGACGTACTGGAGTCCTGCGGATTGCTTGTGGGTTATCGCGATGTTTTGGACTCTCATGCCGACGGCACCCATTGACTTCCACTGGTAAACATAAGACACACATCTCAGGGTGGCTTCAGAAAAATTGTAATTGACTATCCCAATTCTAAACTATTCCTTTAAGCAACCAAAAAAAAGACCTATGCAAACTTTTTAAAGTTTATCTTGTTGAATATATCTTTTATAGTTTCATGATGCAACAATTTCAGAACTAAAGAAAGAGTTGCGTGGTGTTTTTTGACCCAGCCGAGGTCACAGAAGGTTTATTAAAGTAAAAAAAAAAAAACACTCACGGTTACGATTCTGAATATAATACCAAAGCATGCAGTTGTATTTGTTTGGGAAGCAATCTCTCATTGAACGGGATGGAAAGAAACAGTGGTTGAGACGTTTGCACAGGACGGTCAATAAATAGTTCACAGCTGATGAGCAACATGAGAAGAGAGAAACCTCTAATGCGAAATACATCCTGGCGCCGAGCACTGATAGCACAAATAACACCAGTGACAACAGGGTAATGAAGCTGTAAAAGCTGCTGTCACATACCGCCACTCATACAGCAGCCTATTAAAAAGGTCCATTTGATAAAAACCTGATGTTTAAGACGTCATAAAACACAGGTGACGGACAAACACAGCGAAAGAAAGACTAATGGAGAGCCCATTAATAAACATGAATGTTTTTGCAGAAACAATGCTTTTCAAAAATTCATTCATATCGAGAGCCACTTTGGCACTTCATCGTTCTTTTCCCTCAAAAACTATATCACACCTAGCACCTAAGTTGGGACTCTGCAATAATCTATAATTTGCCTCTTGAATTGATGTAAATCACATTTAAATATCTTTTATCACTTGATTTTGAAGGCATGTGATCCAAAAGGTCCTGTTTTGCAGAAGCAGATGTTCATATGGGACAATTAGCGAAGCTGAATTCGTCTGTACAGATCAATATTTTATTTGATTTACCTGTCTGAAAGTGTCTGAATAAAGCGTCTTCACGATGAACATCTCGTAAATTCAATATTTCATTTGCTATAAGAGAAACAAGCTTGAAATATAAATGGCATAAGGAAATAAAAATGGCATAAGTCTGCTTTTAATTTTTTTCCTGGGCATCAAATTAACATGACTGACTGAAGTTAATTGACATTTTCAGGTAATTGTAGCGCTAGTCTTTATATTGCCAATAAATAAGATAACACTGCCCTCTAGAGTTAAAGAAATCCAGCAGACTTGCAGATAAGTTGTTTAAACGCAATAAGACTCTTGTCTTGAAGCACTAGGCGAACGCTCGTAACTTAAAGCAAACGAGCAAACGACTTTTTGGTACATGTGCTGGGAATAGTCTGCAAGACCTAGAAATCCCAATGAGTCACTGAGTTATTGAGGAAACAAGAGCTGTTTATGAGAGAAACACTGTTGAGCAAGAATGACACATCTGTTTCTGAAAACATGTCGCATTCTGTGATGGATGTTTGATTCGCATTTTGGCTCCTTTCTGTAGGACATCTTGATTGTATTTTCAACCCTGGCTGTCATCGTTTTTACACTACCGTTTAAAAATCCCCAAATTAATACTTTTATTCAGCATTAAATTTATTCTGAATGAATTTATAATGGTAAAACAAACAGCATTTCTCATAAATGCTTTCGTTAATCTCAAAAAAGTGTCACGCTTTCCACAAATACATTAAGCAGCACAATCTTTTTCGACGCCGATAATAATAATTGTTTTGGAGCAGTAAAAAATTGAAATATTCTGAAGCATCACGTGACACTGAAGACTAAAGAAATCTATGCTGAAAATTCAACTTTGCATCACAGAAATGAATGGCATTTTTAAATATATTGCTATATATTATATAATCATGTTTGGCGATTTTAAAGTGTTAATCAAATAAATGCAAACTTTGTGAGCATTAAAATATTATTTCGTTTACATATCTCGTACGTTTTAAATCCTTCATTTTAACTTTTCAAAGTAATATGCGTTCTTTGAAATTAAGATTCAGGTCTCTTTAACGCTTTTCGATTCCTAAACATTTAATGTCACAAGCACAAAGTAACGAACTTCTCTTGATGAAAATGCAAGATGTGCTTGAGCATGCAAAACTCACCAGCTAAGGTCCTGCGAGGCTGCTAGCGTGTTGTTGTGTCATTTGCGGCAATTTGGGAGGTTAAATATTTATTGCAATTCATCACATGCCCTTTGAAAATCGAATCTGATTGATTAGAATAGGAAAATTCGGAGCAACTTAATATATCACTTCTGTCAGTGCCACAAACGGTGCGGGACGAGGTTTTTTGGAAAAGTAAGAGCATTGCCAACATTCGTGCGTTATAGTAACAGCAATAGTGTTTCTGTTCAAAACAAACTCCTTGGTAATGCAGAGGGACGTTAAATACCTTTAAATGGAGCTGGTGTTATATAATAATTCTAAAAGCTAAATATGCGGGTGAAATACGAATCCCCAATATGCATCAGTTCCCTTAAATGCCCCTAACACTGAATTTATTTCAGAGAAACGGCTTTTAATATACAGACCTGTGACGCACAGCTGACAAATATGTAAATATCAAATATTTTTGTAAACATCATGAAATTGTGGCGCTTGGACGCCGCAGCGTTGCGTATTTGCTCGCCGTCGGTAGCTTGCACAGGTCTGATATTTACTTTCGGCGATTTACAGCAGAGAGACAGGAAATGTCAACATCCATCGTTTGATTATTCAATAAACTCACAAAAAGATACCGAGAGGAAGTGAGTTCAAAAGTGGTTTTTGGTGCACTTTGCATTCAGAAAATAATCCTAAAACTGGAAGCAGGAATGAATTACGTTTTAAAATACATTAAGGAACAGCTATTACATCTATTTAGAATTTTATTTAGGTTTTCATCGAATAAATGCAGGCTCGTTGAGCATGAACGGTAGTGTATGTTATATAACTGGAAGTGTGTTTATGCGTGCACAGGCGTATGAAGCCAGACGTGTGCAACGTCTCCTCTTTTTCTCTCTCATTCTCTTCCAAAATCTCTCGTACGGCACGGTTGCGTGCTAAGTCGCGCTTGGCTAAGCCATCTGGAGCCAACAGCGCTCGAAGGCCAGGGCGATGTAATTCAACACAAACATGACACAAAAGGAAGAAGGCACCATGCTCCAGGTGGAATGCTCCCAAAAAAAAAAAAAAAAAAAAAAACTCCCAGAAAGCACAGAGGAAGGCATCTCCCACTCTTTCACAAAATCCCACGGTTCGGCTCCCCTTGCTTTCTCAAACTCAGCGCCGCGATTAGCGTGCAGCACGAATCGGGAAGCAGCGAAAACAAGATTCTCTCAAGGTCTCAGACAATCTTTTTCCCAGAAGAGTACGCAGCGGCCCGTTCTTCAGGTGTTTGTTAGTCAAAATCCCGAGGTCGATAGTCTTATGAGAGCATCTGGCACATATATCCAGCACTTATCCCGCCACACAACGGATGGGCCCGCTCTGCCATTTGGCTGCCAGATTCATTATCAGGTCAGGATCACAGAGCTAATTTACTGGTGAAACAAACAAAAGCTGTAAACACGCATGCAAGAACATGCAATCGTCAACAGATGCTATAAAAAAAGAGTCGAACACCCTCCGAGCAGAATGCATGTGCATCTGGCCGCTCCGCTGATGTCATGCTTCGTCTTTTTGGCCGGACAGGAGCGCGTTATCGAAGCTCAAGAGAGCAGAGATGGCGGTCCGGTGGACAAGGAGGTGTTTGTTTCTTATCTGCCCCGGCCGTGGCCTTCAAAATCAGCTCCTGTCAACAGCAGAGAGGGACGGGGTGCACCAGCTGTGCCGTCTTAACTAGAACCCGAAAAATAAAGCTTCTTTATCCTGATATTAAACAGTCGAGGCCAGTTGCATCTCAACTGTTAAGTCGAACATACAGATTCAGTCTGCAGAACTTACTTTAATTGCAATTTAAGTTTAATGAATGGAAATGCTGACATATGTTATTGCATTAACATGTGATTAACTGCTTTGTTTGTTTCCAATTGAAAAATACGATTAAATATCGACGAATTAGCCTAAACACGTTAATCTATATCAACAAAACTACGTTTTATGGGTTAAATCAGGTACAATATCTCTTTGAAGGTAACAATTGAGGGCCATCACTAACTAGAAGTATGCTGTAACACATTTGTTTCGAGTTAATCTTAATCTAGGTAAAGTAACTTTTTTCTGCCAAGTACAATTAGCTATATATTATTATTATTTTAAATTTTACTGTTTGGTTTTACAGTGGTGCCATTAGTTCTTCACGGTAAGACAGAAAAAAGCGGTTCTTTTGATAACCAAATGTTCTTCGGAGAACCGAAACCCCCGTCTCAACTTTTAAGAGTGTAAATATTCACATTTACATAATGAGCATGTCATGAGTCAGATCCGATCCACGCTTGATTTCGAGGGTTAGCCTTGAGCTACGTTCCGAATCAATAAACCTCGAGACCTCGCAACTTAATTGAGTATATACAGCACAGCACCTTCAAAGCCATTTTCGAGACCCCCATCCGCAGTACACTTGGGTGCACTTTGGAATTACCCAGCACCACACCAAAAGACCTTCAGAAACAAATAATGCAAAACAAAGCCATCCGTGAGCGCCCTTGCAAACATCACCTGCACGCAACTCTTTAAATGCATCTGCGCAGACTTTAAACAGTGAAGACTTTGATCTCCACCAGTCTTGATGATAATGAAACCAAGCTTGGTGTGTACGGATGAAAACCTGTGCGATGTGCTGCAGTACTAGACTATTTTTATAAGGTGCCTTAAAGAGATGCAGCTCAGCAGACCCTTTAAAGCGATGGTGTTGCCCCGACCTCCCTGGCCCTGGAGGTGATGGACGATGATAGTCTTTATCCGTCTCTCTCAACATCACCTTTACGTCATCTGTCCAGCACAGCTTTCCAAGAACGTCAAAGGAGGGCAAAGCTGTTTATGTTACCGTGTGTTTATTGTGCTGTTTGTGCTATGAAGTCAATGAAAAAACTATTTTGAATCACCACACTAGTGGAATGATGCATGGGTCAGATCCTACAAAAAAATAAATCAAACCATTTCACATGAATAAATAAATAGGGATATGGTCGAAACCCCAATACGGCTAAAACCAAATAAATTAATACAATTACCAGGGTAAAATATTTTTGCTTTTAAAAGAAATTTCTCATGCTCACCAAGGCTGCATTTATTTGATCAAAAACACAGAAATTCGTTTTGTTGATGTTTAAAAATGTTTTTTATTCCTGTGAATTTTCTGCATCGTTACTCCTGGCTTCAGTGTCACATTATCTTTCAAAATCATTCTAAAACTGATGTATTATATATGTTTAAAACATTTGTGCTTATAAATAAATTATTTATACATTTTTGGAACCTGTGATAATTTTTTTCAGGATTCTTTTTTTTTTTTTTTATGGAAATATATTCAACATTATACTCTACCGGTCAAAAGCTTGTGGTCAGTAAATTAGTTTTTAAATAAAATTTTTCTCAAAGAAATTAATACTTTCTTTCAGCAGGGATGTGCTAAATTGATAAAAAGTTACAGTGAAGACTTATATTGCTATAAAATATTTTGATATTTACATTTATTTATATATATATATATATATATATATATATATATATATATATATATTTTAGTTTAGCTCCAAAAACATCAAGGTTCTTCAGTAACACTTTAGTTTATGGACCAATTCTGACTATTATCTAGTTGCTTACTAACACATCTTTTATTAAAATATATTTATTTTCACATATTCTACATTCCTAATCCTACTCAATACCTAAACTTAACAACTACCTTACTAACTATTAAAAAGCAGCAAATTAGGGGTTTATTGAGGCAAAAGTTGTAGTTAATGATTAATGATTAATGTTAATAGCAAGAACTGAAATTTTAAAAAAAGTGTGGCCATTTTATTTTTTACAAACGCCTGTATTGAAAACATTGAATGATCAAAACTCTACTGGCATGTCCTCAGATACCTGGCGAAGCTGTCGTCGGTGGGGAGCATCTCGGACGAAGAAACCTGCGAGAAGCTCAGAGGCCTCATCCAGAGGCAGGTTCAGATCTGCAAGCGTAATGTGGAGGTGATGGACGCGGTCCGAAGGGGCGCTCAGCTCGCCATCGACGAGTGCCAGTTTCAGTTTCGCAACCGACGCTGGAACTGCTCGACGCTGGAGAGCGTCCCTGTGTTTGGCAAAGTGGTTACACAGGGTAAGTAGCCTCACATTAAACCAGCTGGACATGCTTAAAACCGTGTGCGTGTTTAACGGCTGCTTGATTGTGTCACAGGTACACGGGAAGCTGCATTTGTGTACGCCATATCTGCTGCTAGCGTAGCCTTCGCAGTGACCAGAGCCTGCAGCAGCGGAGAGCTGGACAAGTGTGGCTGTGACCGCAACGTGCACGGCGTCAGCCCAGAAGGTATGACTGAATAATAGTTATGATAACTGATTAATTGCCGTGAAGCCACTATTATTAATTATGATTAAATGATTAGGACTATGGTGATTAAAATAGCTAAAATAGTCTTTGAGACCCAGACCACAAGGTGTATGGTGCAATATATATATATATATATATATATATATATATATATATATATATATATATATACACGCCTACTTTTGCTATTAAATAATATGAAATATATGGCACAAGTTGATAGTAAATCTGACCACTGATGTCACTAAAAGGGCCTTTGTCTCCTGATGGACTGACAAAACACCTGATTCCTCGTTACGCTTCTTCGTCTTTGACCACCTTTATCCCCAACAGGTTTCCAGTGGTCAGGATGCTCGGATAACATTGCATATGGGGTTGCTTTCTCCCAATCCTTCGTGGACGTGAGAGAACGAAGTAAAGGGCAGTCCTCCAACAGAGCGCTAATGAACCTTCATAACAACGAGGCGGGGAGGAAGGTAAGGCGCTTAACAGCCGTCACGCAGGAAACTTCCATCATTCAAAATTTGTTAACAAACGACCTTTCTTTTACCATCCCAAGGCAATTCTGAACCACATGCGAGTGGAGTGCAAGTGCCACGGCGTTTCAGGTTCCTGCGAGGTAAAAACCTGCTGGAAGGCAATGCCGCCGTTCCGCAAAGTGGGCAACGTCATCAAGGAGAAATTCGACGGCGCCACAGAAGTGGAGCTGCGCAAAGTGGGCACCACCAAGGTCCTGGTTCCCCGAAACTCTCAGTTCAAGCCCCACACGGACGAAGATCTGGTGTACCTGGACCCGAGCCCGGACTTCTGCGAACACGACCCCAGAACTCCAGGCATAATGGGAACGGCGGGGCGCTTCTGCAACAAGACCTCGAAGGCCATCGACGGCTGCGAGCTCATGTGCTGCGGTCGCGGATTCCACACGGAGGAGGTGGAGGTGGTGGACCGCTGCAGCTGCAAGTTCCACTGGTGCTGCTACGTCAAGTGCAAACAGTGCCGCAAGATGGTGGAGATGCACACGTGTCGGTGATCCAGACCGCAGAACTTATCCTCACCACTTCCCTACATGCGCAGGGAAACCAGACAAATTCCCCGGCATTTCATGCAACAATAGAGGAACATGTCATACATGAGACTTTAAAATATAGGGGCGAATATACCCAAGGTCCCAATTGAGAGTATTTTTCTCTCTTCTCATTCTGTTTTTAATTGTGGTTGCTCTCTTATTTTTATATATATATATATATATATATATATATATATATATATATATATATATATATATATATATATATATATTCATATATATCTATTTTAACTTATTGCAATCAAATAGAGAGTGAACTTTTAAATGTGACGAGCACCAGAGGAGTGCCATTGGGATCATGGAGAAAGGTCAACGTTTTTTAAAAGCCTTTTCATCGTTAATGCTGCTTTATGGTTTCATCCTGAAAGATGGACTTCGGACTAACCCGAGATACACAGTCCAGGTGTACATGTACTTTCCAATAGTTTCCGCACTCGTGGCCATTCGTTCCTGTGATGCTGCTTGAATTCAAGAATCCCTCGCCGATAACGTACAGCGAGTATTAAAGCGAGGCTTGCTTCACTAGGGACGCAAACCGGCTCCGAACAAGCCGGAGTGGAAATCTAAGTGTTAGCAAGCTCTTTGAAAATCAAAGTCGTTAGTTAACTAGCTGTCGACGCAGACGGATGATTGGTGCTGCGCTGTAACCATGCATCTGGCGCGAAACTGACAAACATAAATTGTTTACCCCCGCTTGGGGTGCTTGGACCATGGATTCTGTGCACGATGACTCTAGCACTTTTCCTCTCCAGACGCACATACCGCAAATAAACAAATCCCCCAGCATTCCCTGCTCCATTAGTCAGACCGAGTGACTGAATTATTTATGTACGATACCATAACTCCAAGCTTTTCTATAGTAAAACTTGCTATCCAGTATGCTTTTAAAAGAAACATAGGTTTGTAAAGACTTATACACTGAAGAGGACTATATTTCATATGAATGTATGTTAAATTGAAATATATGCCGTGTCAAAGACTGACATGTTTGTGATTGTGCTTATTGGGTGAATCGCCAATGGGGACAGCTTCCTCAAAGAGACCACGCTGGACAATATTAACCAACTTTTTTAAGATATGGTCTTTATGAATGCATGCAGATTTGTTTAACGGGTTCACACAAAGATTTCATTTCGTAAAGGTCGGCTTGTCTCGCTGCTGCTGACGTTGAAGAAAAATCCCGGGGTCACCTGTTGCGTAATGCTGATTACGACAAACATTCGTTTAAACCGCTAGCCTGCTAGTTGCATTCAATTTAACTTTGTTGCCACGTCGAGGTTAATGCAGAACCCATAAAATCACTGTAAAAATTACAATTCATAAAATTATATAAAATTTGTTTCATATGATTATGAAATAACTTTAAATAATTACTTTAAAATGATTTTTAAAAATGATCCAATTGTTTAATATAATTTAGAATTCAAAACATTTATTTATTTAACTTTTTGAAACATTTTGCATTTAAATAATCAACAAATAATAATTTTTTTTTTTTTAGAAATCAAAGTTTGAGTCAAATTTGTTTTGTTCTAACAATATTTTGCCATTGTTTGGACTAAACCCGGAATATTCTTTTAAGTTACACATATGAAAGTTTGCCAGGATTTTCATTTTTTCCATTTAATTTATTTATTTAATCAAGGACATTGCATATAAATAATACATTAAATACGTAAAATGCACCAGAGCTAGCCAACACTGGCTAATTTCCATCAGTATTCCCTTTTGGCAGGTTAATGTTAAGGAAAATATAAACACACCAATAAATGTTAAAACACCAATATTGAATCTGAATGTTCTTTCAAAAAAAAAAGGTAGTTTTTCTTAATAGCACATTTAGCATACTGTTATTATCTGTGAGATTTAAGAAAACTAATAATTTTATTCATGTGATAATTGATTTAAACTGAGATAGTAAGGACAACTACATTACAAAAAAATCTATCATGGATTTCACTCAAATCAGCATATTAGAATGATTTCTGAAGGATCATGACAATGATGCAAAAAATTCAGCTTTGATCGCATTAAATTAAATTTGAACATTTATTCTAAAAGCTAAATAAAAAAAATGGTAGTTCACTACTGCTTTAGTATTGTTTTACAGCATGTAAAAAAAATGAAGCCCTGGTGAGAAAAAGAGACCACAAACATTTGAATTATTATGTACATGGCCATTATGAAATCCCCAGGTTAGCGACACCTACTACCACAGGATTTCTGAAAAATCCATAACATTACCAATGTTATTTTGCATTTTTATTGTGCTTTACGTGTGTAATGGTTTAGGGGTCGATGGATCAGAGCAGTCCGTCAGCTGCCTAGTGACATGCTCTCTGACACTCGGAGAGTCATGCCATCATGCCAAGAACAATAAATATTTATAGAAACTATTCATGGAATAATGGCAGGAATGAAGCTTTGTCGGACATGCATAAATGCGGTTCTGTGCTGCAACAAAGCGGCCCCAGGGACGATTTTCGTAAGCAACACTTCGCCGAAATGTTGCCCAATGACTTGTATCGTGTCACATTTCCACATATTTTTGCATATTTTGTTTATTACATATATGTATACACAAATTTAGGGCTATATATGACATATATGATACGGTAAAATACTGTAATATTATGATTCAAATATTCGTATAATTTAACTTTTCTATATAATTTAACACACAATCAAATACGACATTTTTTGCTGTGACGCAAAGCATCATTCTCCAGATCCTTTAGAAATCAATCTAACGTGGGTCCGCGGCTTAAGAAACATTTCAAATTATTCTGAAATATCAAGTGTTGAAAACAGTTTTGCTGCAAAACGTTTTTGTGGAAATCTTTTTTGAAATTGAATGCATACGGAAATGCAAACAGAAACATGGTTACGCAGATAAAAAAAAATAAAAAAAGCATGACTCCTGGCAGCTAAATCTTTTGTTTCTATTGCTAGTGAACACCACAGACCGCACCGCTCCGCCCTTGCTGTAGGACACCACTGTCTACTCTATCAAGGGCCTGACTTTGCTGTCGTAACAGTGGATGGGTAGATTACACCCTCCGGTGTTCCTTGACACATTTTACCTTTAATTTATGTTTGGCATATCATCGAATCACCTCTGGCTTGTTACAGATGTTGGAAAAAGCGTGAGAGCGTGCGTATCGCTGTAGTCTAAAATCTGTCTGTTTCCGTATTCTTCGCAGTTCTTTGGTCATACCGACGTCTGTTCCTAATAAGCTGCTTTGAGGAACAGGAAGAGGCGAGGTTTGAAGAGCAGAGGGTTCGTCTTTTATTGTGCGCCGGGATATTAAAGCAGGGGGCATATCTGTGCATGCAGGCTGGAGAAATCATGGCAAAATCCTCATAATATCCAGCACATCCTGTGTTTGTGGAAGTAGAGATATTGGGGCCTGAAACGCAACTGTTTTTGTTTCGCTGCCATTTCGTGCAGCGTGGTTTCGAAACGCGGGATTCACCAACATGGATGTTTCAGGGTGACTTTTTTTAAACACACCTAGGAGAGGACAACCTGTCTGTTTGCTGTTAGAAATCTCTCCTATAGCTATTTGGGGAAAAAAATGCGCAGGCTTGAATGTGGAAAAATCTGCGTGTATGAGAATAGATCTAAAATGTGCTTGAGGGAGATTTCACTATGAGAAATCTAATCCTGTCAACAGAATGGCCCTGTCACCGCCTCTTTGATGGAAAATACCACACAGTAATTTAATATTTGGAAAGGCTTTTCCAGGGACATAACATAATTATCAACCTACAATTCAATAAAGGAACTCAAAGATCAGGGGCTTTAGCCTTTCAGCTACTTTTAATATGACTTCGGTCTCTGAAGTAATCACAGTAACATTTGTTTGATTAGCCAGGACATTAAAGTGAATGTCAAATACGCTATTTATTTACATACATTATATATATATATATACACACACACACACACATATATATATATATATATATATATATATATATATATATATATATATATATATATATATATATATACGATTATAGTACAAATAATAACAATAATTATTTATTTATTTTTTTAATTTTTTGCTAATAAAAAATGATGAAGTCAAAAATGTTCTGAGTTCAGATTTCTCCACTAATGTTTCACTCTTTCGTAGTTAAACTCACCTTACAGGACATGAGGAGTGGCTGTGTCTGCAGACAAAGGCACAAGTTCACCAAAGGTCTGGAAGAATGAATCCAGGAGTGAATTTGAAAAAAAAAAAAAAAAAGATAAATGTAAGCGCTCTTCTCTCCTCCCAGGCCTTCCTCAAAACTCACAGATCTCTACCAACATACTTCTCATATTAAAAGAAAACAAGTTACACAAATGAGACAGATGTTTCTTGTTTGTGATGACAGTTGCCATACTCCTCCCCCTTCTTCCTTCACTTTTTTTTTTTTTTTTTTTGGTGAAGCTTCAGGTTGAGCAATGACCCGGGGCCCTCACATAGTCCTTATACCGATACCAAGCACTGGTGTAGAATTAAGCAGTAATTAATATTCCTCGGGCGTTTCAGAAATCCACTACAAAAGAAATAGGAATCAGGCATTCACCCATTACTGCCAAATATCCACTTCCCTTATCACAAAAGACGACCATAAAAACAAAGAAATATTTAAAGATGCCGTTGCACACTTTTCAAAATCAATAACTTGGCAAGTACATAACCAGTCAGTGTTCAAAACTATCATCAAAACTATCGCCTTTTTATAGCTTTTTTTTTTTTATAGCACTTCAAATAATTTAATGTCAAAAAATTATTTTGATTGCAGATTGTAATTCAGAAAGGATTATACGAAACACGTGAGTTAAATAAAATTATTTTCCATTTTTTTTAATGTGCTTAGGATTACAAATAGCCTCGTATTGCACAAAATTTGAATTTTGAAAAATTTGAAATTTGAAAGCATAAATAGCTTTTTGGGTTAAAATAATGTCTTGATATTAAATTTGAATGGTGTCACAGTTAGACATTAGACTGTACATAAATTGCAATCTACACACTAATACACACTATACTGATAGTCTGATGTTGTTAACATTAATCATTTGAAAAATAAACAACAATAATAATTCGCAGGGTTTGATGTGATATGAGCTAACCGATCGGTACACTTAATCATCATAGCTAGAGCGATTTATTGTAATGCTTTTTTCCTCCCTTTTTCCTTTTTGTCTTATTTGGGTCATATATTCCAGGACATAAAATCTGTGATTATTACGCACACCAATAAAAAAAAACATTGCGCGAGGATTTGCAATTGCAGGTTTTCAAACAGAGATGGCAACAAAAAGCAAAACTTACCAATTGCAACTCGTTTTTTGAAATCTACTATAACGTTTCACAGCTAGTTTGATCACCAATGGATCCTCTGGAGTGAATGGGTGCTGTCAGAATAAAAGTCCTAATGCTAAAAACATCACAGCAAACCATACCACTCCAGCTTTCTCTAGTGAAAAAAAGGCATATAGTCTGAACCAGGAGAGAAATATGCAAAGATCAAGTACAGGAGATAGACTTTTTCACTGCAGGAAGTGTTATTATAGAATATGGAATTGGAACTCATTTTCTGACGGCACCCATTCACTGCAGAGAGCCTACCGAGGGACTAAATTTCTTCAAATCTGTTAATGGATGGCCTTAGTTTGAAATATTAATTTAAGTTTAAGTTGACGGAGCCACCGTGGACAGCCTTATATTCAGTAGGGCGACAGTGCCATTGTGTCACGGCCGTCCTGAGTTTGAATCCCAGTCCGTGGACCCTCCCCGATCCGGCCCTCCCACATTGGTTGCTAAAACATCCCTATTTTCAGGTAAACACTAATGGTTGTCTTTGGGAGCGGCATAAAAGACTGTAAGGTTCAAGCTAGGGGCAGCAGCTCAGTGCAGAGTATTGTTTGAGCGTGAACCCCAGAGAATTCCTCTACACTGGCTCATCCATCTTGCAGCGATATATAAGGCCTTCCAGCCTGATGCAAACCCCCTCTGCCCAGCAGTCAGGAATCTAAATTTGTATCCGCATATCTCGGAGGTGATGCAATTACTAAAAGTACGGAGGTGCTTTCCATGTGGCCAAATATCAGATCCACAGGTGTGGGGACCGTCATGAGATCGCAAATACCAAAAATAAAAAAAGAGGATACGGCCATAAACAGGCCTTACACTTAATCCATCAACCTCAGCTATGCCGCCTCTCCAACTGAGATCTCCCAGCCACCTGCACTGCGACTGCATGCTGGTATCACTAGTTTGGACATGGTTGTTCTGCATCCATGATATGGAAGTATGGTCAGAGAGTTGAGCCGCTTAGCAGACGGGACAAGCTGTCAACAGATAAGCTGAGGGTTTATGGATAGATGGGACACCCCAGACACCTGAGGGGTTCTTATTCACGCAGCGGTGACTGAAGGAGGTGGCCCACGGATGCGACACATGTATCTGAACGCCATGAGAGAACTGGCGTGTCACAATAAACTAAACTGAAGGATTAGAGAAGTCACCGCCGGCTTCTCTGCACCTAAAACATACACTGAAAAAATGTGGCGTAGGATTTGCAATGTTCACGTATATAGTGGGTAAATTTATTCAGGTAATTAGAAAATAAATCAAATAAATCTTCCAAACTGGTTTCTGTATATGATGAGCATCAAAAAGTCATTAAACCGAACGTGCGATTGTCCTTCTATTGAATGCACTGCATTCTTTTGATAATGTTTTCCTCAAAACATCTACAGCTGCAAAGTTCGGTGAACATCTGACAATTGATCTAGGAGAAGCGCAAAAATTAAAATGGCAGATGAAGTTCAGAGATGATTGTAAAATTAAATGTAGAAAGTTCTGTACACTCGTTTCGGCATGCTTTCATCAATTTATATATATATATATATATATATATGTGTGTGTGTGTTTTAATGAATGCAGTCTTGCTTATGTTTAATGAAACGGCTCCCAGGTAGCAGTGAAATGTTCTGGCATGCCATACATCAGAGTGCTGAGTCGGCTGCGCTCTCTGCAATTACTTCTCAGTTACTGTTTTCAGTTTATAAAATTAATAGTAATTAACTACAAATGAGTTCTCAATAGGCATACTGTTCTGGCCCTACAAAAAAAAAAATCTTGTTTAAGGGTAGTTTGTTATACGGTAGGGGGCGCTAGTACACGTCTTCTGTTTAAAAAACAAAAAAAAACAAAAACATAAATTAAGAAGAAACCCGAGACAACCGATGCACGCGATCATAAAGCAGCATCAAAGCTCTGTAAGGTTATGAAATAAAATGTCGACCAATTTAGAGGTAATAATGACAGTAAAGCTACATTTTTATTTTCATTCTGAATCCTAATCTTTTTGTTTTGTGCTGTTTTATCTTCTTTTCTTTAAAAAAAAAAAAAAAAAAAAAAAAAAAAAACTTACAAAAAATGCATGAAGCTAGAACTTTGATGTGAACTAGTTGTGTACTCAAAGTTTATTATTGTTATACTTAAAGTATACTTTTATATAATAGAATGTGGGCCAGTTTAGTCCAACTAGTTCAATGATATTTGTATACTTACTACATAAAGTATACTTATAAATACACGTGAACTTTGCGTAAGTGTACTTAATAAAATAAACTTAGTATTAGTATACTACTTTTTTGGTAAGGGTGATTTGTGGACTACATAGTCATTATTTGGAAACCATTTCCACTTAAGCATCATCTTTCCTTTCCGTTAGCTTGGCCACCCCGAATGCGTCTCCAAGGACATAGGCTTGACATCACGGCCAACAAGAACCCCAGAGGTTCCTCAGATCATAAAACCTCTGGACTATGAGAACAAGAAAGACCGCTACATCATGGTCATGGAGCGGCCCGTTTCATGCATGGACCTAAAAAGTTTTGTGAAGCTCCACGGAGAGCGTCTTGGCGAGGGAACAGCAAGAAAGGTCACACAGCAGGCCACTAAAGCCCCTAATGTTTGCATCAAGAACGGTGTCTTCCATCGGGACATCAAAATGGAGAACATGCCGGTGACCCAGAACACTGTGGAGGTGAAACTAATTGACACTAAAAGAGTGCAGTGAGCTAATGAAGAAATTTGGCTATGAAGTCTTCAGTGATGAACTGCTGAGTGAACCATCTCACATAATTGCATCCTATAGAGTCAACAAAATCCCCTCCAGGCACAAAAGCGTACCACCCACCATTAATGGAAAATATCACAAAAAGCTGATGAAAGTGGTCTCTAGGGGTCTTCATATTCATATTAACCAACTGACTATGACCTGGATCTGATCAGGAGGAGGAGCTGGACCAGAGCTGACCTGTTACAAGGTAAGATCTTCATGAAAGAAAAAAGAAGGGAAATGTACATTCTAAGTCACACACTAAAAACCTGGAGCTTGAAGAAGAGCAGGTCTACAACAGAGGAGATGCATCTCCATGACTAGTTTAAGGTACTAGATGTATGCGTTTATGAAGTACATAATTGTATAGATGTAAGTTCAGTTTACAAGATAAGCGCATAAGAATTTAAGATAAATATTCTTCAATTCTAATGAAATTAAGAAAATGTTTATATGAAATTTATCCGAAAGTTCACTATGTTTTTTGATGCGTTTGAGGATTTGTTAGATATGACCTCCAACATTAAAGGCGCATACCAATTTTATGGATTAGACACTTTGAGATAATATTTTTCTTTTTTTTTCCCCAAACTTTTTTTTTCCTATTCGCAAACTTTATGGGTGTCCTTAGAACGACCTGTTTATTGCATGTTCGGTTTTGTTAAACTTGGACATTGTTTTTGGCAGATTTAGGTAGGCTTGTAAAAATGGCCATCAATTATGATCATAATGCTTAGCAGAAATGGATATGCCTAATATCAGCATTGAATGAATTTGTAATGTAACTATGATGAATTCATGTGTCAGCCAGCTCTTAAAATTTTACCTTAACAGGTTCAACTTGCCATGTTTCTAAAATAAAAATAAAAATAAAAAGCATCTTGGAGAATTTCTCCTTAGTATGCATGTTTTTCTTCTCATAGGGACAACATTAAAAACACTTACTTACACACATATATACACATATATACACACACACACATACATACATATACATATATGCCATTGTTACGTTAATCTGCGCCAAAATATTTTTTTGATAGTTTAATGCATGAGTAAACTCTCAACTTGTAGCTTTTAACCATGCATATTACCAGAATATTAGCCATTAATTCATAGTAATTAAGCATATTGCCTCGCTCTACATTACTTTATTCTATATGCCTAATCATACCTAAATCTAACAACTACCTTACTACCTAATAATTTTATTATATAGTATTTATATATAGCCTAAACCCGGCTATCCAAACCAAAAGGAACCAAAAAAGTAGCATAGTTGTATTTCATGCACAAAAAAAAAAAAAGTGGGGAAAAAAGTGTGAGAGACTAAGATGTTCCCAAAGCCGATCCAACATAAAGTGCAGTTGCGGTATCCATGCAACTGAGTTTAAGCTCTGCTTGTTGCCACGTTACAGATGGCCAAAGGGTGGCGGGGAGCAGGGGATGTGGGTTTTTGATTTAAGACGCTGTAATATTTCAATGCTCATAGCAGTCGCAGTCCACGGCCTAACCTTTCAACACATACCACATCGACTGGCACATCTGAGGCTTCGACCAAGCCCTCTTCTGGCTTATCTGCGGCTTGATCTCTCGCCGTGCAGACTTACGCTTGACAACACCATCCCAGAAAGAGACAGAGTCGGGTCTGTCACCCCTACTGCTAATATTTATGGGCCTTTTGAGGCTTATGCGATTTTTTGCGGCCTCCTAGGAATAGCCTTTGGCTCTAATTGGCCCTTCAGGCATGATGAAGAGAAATGCCATCCTGCGGGAGACATCACAACCCTCTCCAAGAAGAGCATGGCAGGGCAACGAAACTAACGTCAAAGCTAGTGTTTGCTTTGGATGGGAATCAGCTTTACAGCTTTCCCACTTAGGACAGGAGAGATCCAAAAGCAGTGGACAGCTTGGACAGTCTGTTTAAGTCTTGCCCGGATGACAAATCACCCCTATTCTCGGATAAAAGTTTAACATTTCAAAATCATCCACCTGGAAATTGCGAGTACAAAGCATGAAGAGATGGGGAAGACCTGCATAGGGATACACGTGTACAAGTCATTGAGTACAAACGTCTCGAGAGGGAAAAAACGTACCTTCTTTTAATGCACAAGGCCATTAAAACCAACGGATGGAGATACTGCATTGTGACATTCTCAGTTTTATTCGATATCCTTTTTTTTAAATCGAATCTGATTGCATCCGTCTATCTCTGGTCAACAGCAAATTCAATTTAGATAAATAGAAAGCATATTCATTGCAAGCAAAGTGCCTGATCATTGTTATAGATATACGTAAAATGAAACAACATCTTTTGTGAAGCGCTCATTAAGACCTATAAAGGAATAAATCATCATGCAAAAGCAACTGGCTGACAAACAGGTAAAGCCTGGTGATTTGAAGGATTGTGGCAAAGATGGGTAGAGATTTAAAATGACAATATATTAGTTTTGGGGGACTGTACCGAGATCCTTAAAGTCTCTTAAAGTCATCTAATGATTCCTGTTCAAAATACGATCTAATATAATAACAATAATACACCGATAGTATATCTGTGCCCGGTTTCATAGACAGGGTTTAGCCTAAGCCAGGATAAGGCCATAGTTCAATTTGTTCATAAGTCATTTTTCTAAACATGCCTTTGAAAAAAAGCATTACTGGTGTGCATCTTGAGACAAAACTATGGCATGTTTTGAGATTTAGTCAGTGCAAGTTGAAACGGCTCAGATTTTCACTTTAGTCTAGGACTAGGCCCAAGCCCGAAAGATAATTTAGTGTTTGTCTTCTGCGCTTTCTGTGTTAAAGCTCTGTTAAATATCTATTGCGTATATGACGCATGTCTTTGACCCACGGGAAGTACAACAAACACCGCGAAACTGAACATAACTACACGGTCTTGACTCGTACGGTGAATTTATTATATTCACTTTATGACTAGAAAACACGCTCGATTGTGATAAAAACGTCATATATGTATCCTTAAATAAACAGTAAACCCTAATTCCTCCTTTTGATTTGTGGAGCGAAACCTGACCCCGGCGGCTTCTTGACAGACTCACCTGATGACGGCAGCACAGCTGGGGATGTTTTCATAACAGTCATCGTCTGCATCGGCTTTCTGGCAAGGCTGAACCTACACACTGATAACCACGCCGATAATGAGTGGAGTCATGCAGGTGGACACCTCCGCCAACCAAGCAGAGAAACGCCTGCCATTCCACACTTCATAATTGATGGCTTTCTGTGGCCGTTTAACAAAAGTGCACACTGACAGCAAACACATAAAACGTTCAAGGAATGTGTTAACTCATCCACCTCAGCGTAATTTACGAATCCTGATAAGGCAGCGCGATGAAAACATAGATTGGAGGTAAAATGGGATCTTTAATGATGTTTTACAGCCAGGAATGTGCAAGCATTAAGTATCAAACGGATTATGAAATATCAAACGGCTTTCATACGGATCAAAAGCCTACTTGCCGGGGTGCATGCAGCACCTTAAGAAAATGATTGGAACATGATAAAGGCAATTAAGGTATAAGTTTAATATTTTTTTTCTCAAAAGAATGCATATACAGTACAAAGGAGGGACTTCATACAGAGCATTTGGTTTACACCAAAACAAACAAATCAAAACAGACAAACAAACAACTAGGGAAGGGTCATAGACTGGAATCAAACTAACTCTGATCCACCTGTGCTGCGCTATTAAACGTGCTTCTTGGTTCTGAGAGAGGTGATCTTGCACTACAATATAAACATTCAACTGATGCTTGATTAAAAAAAAAAAAACAGGTGGATCAGAGGATTGCTGTGAACTGAACGGAGTGAAATGAACCTCTGATGAAAACAAAATTAAAATAAAAACAAACAAAAATCAATAATCACAGAGAAAAAAAAAAAAAACATTTGGTGAAATAAAAACAACTGGAGCCTACAACAACTTTTGTCAGCTTACATTATTATTAATGTTATCCTATCCGAAGGAACCTGGAGGCTTACCTACATGAATCACAAGTTCTGGAAAAACGCTTCCATGGTCCCTAGCAACGCATTAGAACACGCCACTTGTTCTGCTAACACTGTTAGAAAGTTCCCTGCTTGAAATGACCGAGGTTTTTTTTTTTTTCTTTGCAACGAGTCAAAATTATGCACAGAAAGCAAACAAACCATTTACAGGACTACCGTCTTGAACGCCTATTAAATGGGAATATTGGCAAAGAACAAGGAGCTATTTCTAAGCACTTCGGGTGATGTTGTTCGAGGGTGGGAGAGGGATTACGGCGGACTCGCGAACACATCTCCAAATATAACAATTCTTTTATTTCTTGGGCTAGTGGCGTTTACGATCAAGTGATTCGGTTGCCATTTTGAACGCACAATGAAAAGAAACACAACCCCGAACCCGCTTAAGACTTTAGCGACCGAGATACCCCTGTGCAGCGGTACTACTTTTTACATTAAAAGTCAAAACATGGCTGGCAAACCAAGGCAGCATCTCTAATCAATCTCACCATGAAGTACAGAAGTAAGACTCCTGGAATCAAAACTAGAAAAGGCCCTCTAGGTTTTTTTTTTTTTTTTTTTATATTAATGGGCATGTGTGGTTTTTGTTGTGTGTGTTTGTGCATGTGTATAGTGGGTACTCTTTATATCTTTATTGCAGAGCAAATATTGAAACTCACTTCTTTTACACATTGCTTTTTAGAGTGTAAAGCTGTGGACCAGCCTTAGCAGAGCAAAGAAGGGAGGGGGAGGGATGTGTAACAGGGCGCTCATAGCAGCACACATTTACGCTTCTTCTTGGGCTCTGGGGGCTCCAGGGCTGCCAAAATCGCCTCATCAAATACGTTCTTTAGGCCTTTCTGTGAACACAAAGCAAGGGAGAGATGGACACTCAACATGGGTCAACGCACAGACAAAAAAAGAAAATCAATGGGTGGGTTGGGAGCAAAACTCACTTCTGCCAGATGCAACGTGATTCAATGAATTTGAATACGCAAAATATAAGAGGAGCATTGGAAAATAAATGATGGATAGGCAGCATAAAGTAAATTTAAACGTGTAGGAAGTGCATATAACAAAGTAATATTTACAGTAAACCAGGCGACTAAGAACAGCAAAGATAACAAACAAAAAAAGGGGGACGTATTTTGTGTTTATTGTGAAGGAAATGCTGCAAAATCTCTTTTCAAACTGTGCAAGAGTGTTGTACTAGTATCTAAAAGTGAGGGTGATTGTGCACACTAAACTAGAAGAAACTTGCCGGTAACCAGTTTGAGTTCCCATTGATTTACATTAAATTTTTTTGTACATATAAATGGAAGTCAGTGGGAAAGCGCTCTTCAAAATATCTTCTGCGTTCTGCACAAAAAAATGAAAGTCATACACGTTTGGAAAGACTAAAATGATGGCAACTTTCATTTTTGTGTGGACTGCCCACGCGGGATGTCAGATTTTATTAAAGACCGATTCTCTAAACTGATTCCACGTGGGCCTGACAACGACCTAAAAATGAAGATCTCTGATGGTTGGCCAATGATCTGAAATACTTCCTCTGCAAGTATCGAGTAAAACCCATTCAACTGAAAACCCAACTGAATTAGCCATGCGGTGCAGTCATTCTGACGTAACGCGAGGTGTCAAACAAGAAAGTGGAAGTGCAAGCAAACACAGGCTCAGAGACCGAAGGGTTGGTGAGGTGAAGGGCTGGTCGAACAGAAACTGAGGCCTCTGGGTGAAATAACAAACATTCACAGGGACAAGTGATCTGCGACCTGCACTGTAGACTTGCTACAAGACTGCCCTCATCTGGGCAAACTGAGCAAGAACAACACTTTTTCTTTTTTTTTTTTTTTTTTATACGAGAATTTCATATTTTTGTTTGTTGACAAAACAGCTCAAGTGACAGCTACAAGAGAGAACATGTACAATACACTTTTCGGTGCACATGCCCAGATTAGAGCCAAGGAGGAACTGCTGGGCACTTGGAAACAATAAGTATGACATTGTTTGAGAAAACCGTCCTCAGAAGGGCGGTCTGAGAAGTTATTGTCCAGTCGAGCTCTGTTAGCATGTCTCAAATGAATTCTGTGACAAGGCCCCACTGTGTGAGCCATAGTGATTTATTCACGAACAACTGGTGGAAGATAGCTGTGGATTGCGCTTTGTCCAAAAAGACACTGTGGGTAATGTATAACGGTGTTGTGTTAGTGTTGGCATCAAAATTGATCGAAACCCAACTGTTTGAAAACAGCATTAATTGATGAGAGAGACGCATTAAGTAATGGCAATTGCAGCTGTCCTTTATTAATGGCACAAATCAGTTCACAGGATTATATTAAGCCATTTAAACTCTCAAGACGTTGTAAGGATAAGAATGGCACCAAATTGCAAATTGTAGCCATACGTTAAGTTTAGAATTAACTTTATATGATACAATTGTTGCAGTACAAAATAAATACACTGACATAAGGAATAATGATTCTTGAAAATAAACTGAGCAGCAAAGTATTGAACTATTTTACCTTTGCCTGCTCGTAACGCTAATAATGAAATAAAGACTAGAAACTTTCATGTCTAAAGCAACATATTACGTAAAGCAAAATATATATATATATATATTCAACCCTTCGTTGTAAACTTCCACATTTTTATTTTTAAACCCAAAGTGCAAATAATAATAATAATAATAATAATAATAATAAAAATTTGTAGAAAGGAGACAAATGTCACTCTCAATAGATGGGTCTAATGTTAGCGATCTTCAAAGCCAACAAAAAAGTAGAACAAAAGTAAATAGCAAAAGCAAATCCTTTAGTATTGGTGAAACAAGATACATGTGACGTCACTTAAGAGATTGGGAAACTTCTGTGGAGCAAGAGGTAACTAAAGGAAGCAGCAAACATCTGGGGAAGAGTTGGGGCGTTAGAAAGAGAGGTTTAAAATATACAGCACTTCCGTTTTCGCTGCGTTTCAGGAGGTTCGAGGGCAGCTAGGATAGCTTCATCAAATACATTCTTCAGACCTCGCTATGAACACAGAAGGGAAGGGAAACAGAATAAAGCACCAATGTTAGCAGTTACAGAGCACAGATGAGAAAGAGAGAGAAGAGGTGAGATACAAAGAGAGGAACTAGCACATTTTAACAGAGCACAGCAGCTAGTGAGGAAGAGAAGTTGCTTGTTGCACAGAAAGAACCGCTAAATAGCATTTCTACAGGCGCAGATGCCACACAGGCCTACGGACGATATTAACATTTGGAGAAAAAAAAAAAAACGAAATGAAATGAAATAATAGTGATCCTATTATGAAAGTCTTTATAATTCCGGTAAACCCATTAGATAAGAACCCCCTATGCAGTCGCATCATAATGCATTATTCTAGCAATCATCAACAAGGTCAATGACAGATCAAATCTCTGATCACAAACCAAACATAGTTTTCAAAAAAACATAATTCAAACAAGTCACCAAGTCTCTGAGCCTCTGACCAAATGCTATGAAGCTTCCACTTTCTTGTTAAAATGTAAACGGTATATAAATTGAAATAAATATAAAAATGAGTACAAAACACACCTGGAAGACTCAAATCTTAACTCTATATCATCAGGACATTTCTAACCACTGAGAATGACTTGAAGACATTTTTAGATGTTGAAATCTGAGTTTACACGACGACAATGTAGTTAAAAACAGAAAAGCTTTTCCCTCGCATTTAAAAGTACTACTACTACTACTCCTAATAATAATAATTATAATTTCATGCAATGATTCAAAACAATTTGCATTTACATCTGTAAAAACTGTCAAAAACTGTTTTACACAGAAATGATAATGTGGAGTTTAAAACTGGCATTTTCAGTCCCCAAAACAACAGTGTCATGTAAACAGTCAAAGTTAGGGATGTCAATGATTAACCGATGATTGCATATCTTATTGGTAATGAATCAATCGATTAAAGCTATCAATGGTGGATGAAAGAAGAACTCCACTTTTTTTTTTTGGAAACATTCTCCAACTCCCCCAGAGTTGATAAGTTAAGTTTTACCAATTTTGGAATCTATTCAGCTGATCTTTTAGCATAGCTTAGCACAGATCATTGAATCCAATTAGACCAGTAGCATTGCGATCAAACATGACCAAAGAGGTTCAATATTTAAAACTTGACTTTTCTGTAGTTATATCATGTACTAAGACCGAGCGGGATTAGATATTAATCATACCAGCCTAAAAAAAAAAAAAAAAAAAAAACCTCACTCAACTTTTCATTTTTTCACCGGCCTTTAACTTTAACTACAAAAGGAGCGAGTTTTAAAAAGAAAAAAAATACAGAAACTTTTGGTCATTTTCGAATGAAATGCTGGTCTAATCGGATTCAACAATCTATGCAAAGCAATGCTAAACGTGCTGTCGCCAGACCCGGAGATAAATTGAACAGATTAAAAATGGGTAAAACTCAACTTATTACCTCTGGGAGAGTTAGAGAATGAGCTGAAGGAACTGAATCTTTCGCGAAAATCACTTCAAACCAGGCTTTTATCATGATCCAAACTCTGGACATACATAAAAACAGATACTATGCAAAGTTATGTATAGAAATGTAGCGATAATGTTTTATTACTTCCCTGCTTTGACAGGGCTGCAGACGGGAACAGGACAAATGCAGGCTATTCATTCCTGAAACTTGTTAATTAGTTCCAACAACATATTAATTCGCGACTGTGGGTTTTCTAGGGAAATGTTATTGAAATGGACCGATGTAAGTGAAATTAATTCTTAATTCACGGCCACAAAATCTTCAATTTCCCCACGATTACCACAGCAATGAAATCATTCTGCGACTCTAGAAGGCGAGACGGTGAGGATTTAAAAAATAAAAATAAATAAATAAAAATAATAATAAATATATTTAGATTTGTGACAGGACACAAAGCCAACATTGACATCCCAAGTCAAAAAGCACAAAAGTTGAAGCTGCAAACGTTACCTTACTGAGGATATTTTGGCATGTTAACTGACCAATTAAAGCAGCCGTTTCCATTTATAAAGTATACATTTATGAACACAACATTTCATTTGTGTGCTATGTGTGAGACCTCCCTCACCTGCGTCAGAGCGGAGCACTCCACATATTTGACAGCCTTCAGATCACGGGCCAGCTTCTCTGCTGTCTCCGGAGTGATGGGTTTCTGTTTATTCTTGGCAAGCTTCTCGATGGTAGAAGGATCATCTCTCAGATCAATCTGCGTGCCCACCAGCAGGAAGGGGGTCTTTGGACAGTGGTGGGTGATCTCAGGTACCCACTGTAAGACAAAGGCCAAAGGATCAGACCAATTACTTGTGTAGTTGTTCTATAAACGACCAATATGACTAGACTCTTAGGTGTACATTTAAGAAACGTTTAGTATTTAGTAAATAAATAATATTTACTAAACTGTTTTGTAACCGATTTGTGATTTCTTTTAAAAGCTAGACAAAACTGTAAAAAAGCACATTTTGGCTATTTCATTTATGCAATTGTGAAAAATCTGCTTTGGCCGAGAATTTTCATTCGGATGCATCTCTAATTACAACTGCAATAGCATTATAATAAAGCCTATCATATGTGACCCCGGACCACAAAACCAGTCATAAGTTTGTTTTTTTTTTGTTTTTTTTGGAGATTTATAAATTATCTGAAAGCTTAACAAATAAGCTGAGTACATAAACACTCCATTGATGTATGATTTGTTAGGATTGGGTATATTTCAGTTTCAAAAACAGCCTCCCCCCAAAAAAAAAAAAAGTTTACTGACTTATTAATGTTAAGTTTAATTGTGCTTTGTTGTTATAATGTATGCTAGAATGTTAAAAATGTTCAGTGTTAAGTATTTTTAAGATGCTTTGTATTGGTGTACAGTGTTTAAAAATAATTTATTTTATGGAGAATAAATTACTGTTGGAGGCATCTAAGATATTTGTCGATTAGAATTTTTTGCAATAATGCAATAGTTACCTTCCCTGGTAATTGGTTACTTTTCTTGCTGTATGTTGTTATAAATATCATTATTACACATAATCCTCTGGTATCGTTTATAGCCCTTTGAAGCTGCACTGAAACTGTAATTTTGATCTTCAACTGTCCACTGAAGTTCACTATAACCTATCAAAAACCATCACCTTCATTTATTTTTGACTGAAGAAATACATAAACATCTTGGATGACAAGGGGGTTGAGTAAATGATCAAAAATTTGAAACTAATGCTTTAATAATGCTTCCACACTGCCATCATGTTTGCTGCATTAGCGCGAGCCTCTATCTGATCGCAACACATCCTTGTTTGGTAAAACTTAGCATTTTTGCTATTTTTGGCCAAACATTCTGTGCATCAAGCCGCTATATCATTGATATCGCAATAAGAGACTTATCATCATGTAAAAAATGTATACTGCCATTATCAGGGATGGTATGATATGGCACACTCCTATTAATTAGCACTAATAAATAGCTAATATTCTAGTAATATGGATCCTACTCTAATAATAGGTGTAACCATAAAATAAAGAGCTACCATTAATACTTACTCTATATATTCGAGTCCACTTTAAAGTCAGAATAAAAGTGAACCTTTGAAATCTCAATGTGCCCCAGATTAGCTTCAAAATGTGGAAAATTGAGCATGTCCATGTATCCCTCTTGAAGAACCAAGGTCCACCCTCAGTTTCAATAAATCTTTAAGGGTTTTTTAAGGGCTTTTTTTTTGTACTTCAGACAGCACGACACATAAAGCCTAGGGACCAACAAAATACATTGCCCCGGCAGGTTGAAATGATTCAAGCTCACCTTTTCTTTGACGTTTTCAAACGAAGAAGGTGAAACAACTGAGAAACAGACTAAGAAGACATCTGTCTGAGGGTAGCTCAGGGGTCGTAATCTATCATAATCTTCCTGACCTGCAAAGAGATGGAAATGAAAGGATAAATTAAAGCCAAGAATGCATTTGAAATCCCGAGTAGCCAACGGACGTCATGCAGTCATGCATTTGTAAACATGCAAAGCAAAAGACTGGTCCCGCAATCCTCCAGAAAAAGCCGTTTCAAGCTCAACCACCCTCCACAGGAATGTGTGGAATTCTCCAAAGCTCCTGAGGTCTAATTTCTATAACAATGATCATCATGAATGCCCCCCCCCATCAGCCCAACCAAAAAGACACTTTAAAAGCCAGAGAAATTCCTACTGCCAAAAAGGCTTTATTAAAGCTCAATGAGGATGACGTTAATTAATAAGCTATACGTTGAAGAGAATAGGGTTAACCAAGTAATTTGTGTTGTACCTGCAGTGTCAAACAGCCCGAGGGTGTACGGCTCACCACCAATCATAACCGTAACTGCATAGTTATCAAAGACCTATGAACAAAAAAAAAAGAAAGTGTTCACGAAACATTACAAAATTACAGCCACTGAAATCCAGCACCCAACATGACGGGTCGGGACATAGTAATTCAAAAACACAAGGCAACATGGGAAAAATAAAAAATAAAAATAGAAAATGATACTCACCGTTGGTACATATTCGGAGGGGAATTTATTAGTTGTATAGGAGATTAATAGACAGGTTTTACCCACTGCTCCATCACCAACAACGACGCACTTGATCGTCTGCATAGCTGTGCTTTTACAAATCCACTGTTCTCATTCAAGATCTGCGATGAAAGACAAAACCGTTCACGTGAGACTTTATTCAGCACTAGCTGGCTCGCCGCTAGCGTGTCAGTCTCAAGTTTTAAGGTGTAAAAAGAGACACTAAAGCACATGCGCATTACGAAACATCTCTATGCCCACTACTATTACGTGTGCAGAGTAAAACGCGGAACAAACCACAGCCAAAATGGTTTTAGAAAATCTTAATTGTATTCTATAACATGTATAGAGTAGCGGAGGACAAATAGCAAATGAGAAAACGGGATCGTTCACGATAGCAATATTTAGAGAATGAACTGTATTTAGAAGAGCTAAAATCTTTCCTGCACCACAAACCAAGCATACAGCACAAACAGTGTCGACAGATTCACAATCAAATGGCTTTGAATTCCTTTCTACATGTTATTCACTAAATCCATCAAACCCCTTACTAAAACAGCACCAGACTCACTGTAATCAAAATATTGTATTGTCAGCGTAATCAAATATTCAAAATGCCAACAGAACTATATTTTAATTAAAAATACTGAGCTGACTTTACGCGGTGTAAAAACACTCATCTACATTTTTAAGTATAATACCAAAACGGACTTAGACCTAATCTCTCCATGTGATATGTCTAATGCTAAAGTGTTGTTTGTCTGCATGCATAATACACCCACGTTAGTAACTAACGAGCCTAGCTGCCATCAACACAAAATGTGTGAAATTAATCAGTCCCCTATTAACTGCGGCAGAAGCGAGAATAAGTCATATTCAAATCAATCTCACACCCTTCAATGTCTCACAGATAGTTACATTTGTGCAGTAATAAATGTCCTTTAATTAGTCTGGCATAAGATTGGCTCATATTATTTGCATCCAAGAAACTGCATGTACAATGACCGAAAAAATCATTTCACTTAAATACATTACGTCTTTTGCATTTCCCGACTGCCCCGAGCTGATGGAAACGACTGAAGCCTGAAACTTGTCCGATTTAAGTGAAACACATATCGCTAGACTGGAAATCACACATATTTAAAAGGTTCAAGTCGTTTTGTCTGCTATTGTATCCCGACTGTAAACTAGGCGCATCAATTGCAAGATCTTTCCCACTCAGACTGTAGTTCCAACAGCAGCGATATATTCCTACGCTCACAAAGTTTTGGGAAGATGATTTGGGAAGCAATTGAGTACTTTTAATACGGAAAGCCAGTTTGAGTTTAAAATCTGTTAGACAGTCAGAACACATACTAGAAGAGCATCAGCAAAAGATGCACACTGATTTGACAAAAGTGAAGTGATACTCCAAACATTACATAACGTGATTCACCACTCATATTGTGCTCATGCAAAAGTCCAACCTCAAGTGCTCAACTGCTTGTATTCTTTCATAACATTCTGACGCGTTGGTGTGAAAGTTTCAACTTGTGTTCTAGGAGAACTCAAATGGTTTCCTTGCTAAATTAACCATAAAATGACTAAAACGTCACACCTCCGCAATCTGCGCTGGGGATGCACAGAAATGAAGCTGAACGAAATGAAGCACTGCCCTGAAGGCTGAATACCGAACAAGGTTTTTTTTAAATAGCCAAAATGTGCTTTTAATTGCATGTAGCAACGTGTGCGTTTTAGAAAACGTAACGGTCTGCATGTTAATTATTCCGTTCCTCTAATCGTCGGAGACTTGAGATGCGCTGCTTGAAACGGTTGTAGTGTTTTTCTCAGACACCTTTAAACGCTTTTACACCGCCGACATGTTTGCTGCATACGCCTATATTTGATCACGTCGCAGCATTTTCAGCGTAATTTATTCAGCCTTTTCAGTTATTCCATTCCATTCGGTTATTCAATAATCGATGCATCCATAATCTGCGCTCTATGCACCGACCGATTGAAAATGCAAGCTTATTCTCTGCCAGCGGAAGGCGCTAAGTCTTAAAACTAGCGATTTTTCCAGTAATGGCTGTAATCGAATCGGCTGATCAACGCTACTTTTATCAGATAATGCCTTCGAAAGCCTTTCTAAAAGACAGTTCCCTTCAGAGATACATTCATATACCGCTTGTTTATTCAATAAAGTTAAACGGCACAAATAAATCAATGTATGGGAAACACTAGTAATGCATGTTGAAATATCAGAAATGTTTAAAAATCAAATCAAATCGTTATTAAAAATAATTATAATCGCGATACATAATGATATCGAATTACTGATCCATACCTTACAACTTAAACCTACCCGTACCACCAAAACTGTCTCTAACCTTACCTTCATCCCACCTCTCTAGCAGCAGAAGTGTTTTGCAATACAATAAGTAAATAGTACTTATTTATTGCTGCAAGTGCATAGTGGTTAAGTCCCACTATTATGAAGTGGGACCCGAATTTCCGATATATTTAAACCATTCGAATTCCCCTCCTCCGTTCCGAACGTGGGTCACTGCAGCTTTAAACTCAAGCATAACGTCACCAGCTTCTGCACATCGCGCAGCGGGTCGGTACGCTAAACCACCATCCACACGACACCGACCCAAGCGCGCGGGGGCCACAAATGAACAGCCTTTTCCTCTGGTGTGCCGAGGGGAAGCAGGGGATTGAAGCGCGAGGCTGAGAGAACCATTTCCTGCCGTTCGCGGCGCGCCTGAGCAGCAGCTAAGCCTCTGCAGAGCTATGCAGCAGTAAGCGGGTGAGCCTTCGAGCTCACAGATGGTCAGGACGAGGAGATGGAAGCCCATCCCGGCTGTTTCCTTCCCCTCGCACGCTGCAATCTGCGGATGCGAGGCCTGACCTCATTTTACAGTCAGTGAAAAAACCCGCAAACAAAAAGTGGTGTGCTGGAAATGACTGCATTAAGGCCAAACTTGAGTTTCCTTCAAGCTCTAGACTGTGCAAAGCAATGTAATCTTGATTCATGCGCTAACCTAGACAGCAAATCCGCGCTCTTTAAAACCAGGGTACATTTGGACAAGCTTATTTGAATCAGCCTCACCTCTTAATTCTTATTTTTCCCCAAATCCACCCTGATTTTTGGGGTGGAAAATACTCGACTACACATCGTCGGCCCTTTATATGACACACGCGCAAAATTAATAAAACCACTGCAGGCGTATGGATTGAATGACCCAGTAAAGCTTGTTATAGATAGTCACAGCTTCATTTACACAGTAAGAAGTCTGAAAGCCTGTTTCCACCATGGAATAAAAAAATAAAAAGATAATTGCAACTTTTGATCTTACAATTCGGACCTCGCAATTCCGATATAAACAAATATAAACCCACTCAACTCAATCGCAATTCTGACTTTCTCAAAATTCCAAGTTTGCATTTTACAATTCTGAGTTAATCACAAAAACGAGGAGATACGTATACATTATTAATGTGAAAAATACAGTCGAAATAAAGTAGAATCGTTTTATTTTAGCATATGACTATACGGTAAACACAAATGAAACGCGCTATAACTATTTAGACGTTGCTAGCATTAATAACGTAAATGGGAGGTAAACAGTTTTGCTGTCTGATTCCAGCTAGATTTTTTACACTTAGGAATGAACGGCCGTTATGTTAAAAACGTAAGTAATGATCCAAACGTTGCATTTTTCCTGTTTCTATCGTAAAAAAAAAAAAAAAAAAAAAACACAAGGAGAGATTAGTTCTAGCTGGATTTGTTCATTCTTCTCATGCAAGTCCTGCCTCCTTCTTCCTGTGATAGTTTAACGATTCATTTGTGGCAGGAAAAGCGTTTCCTCAATGATCAGAAGCAAAAAAGAACTTGTTGCAAAATACATAATGATGCAAGTTTAAAAAAAAAAAAAAAAAAAAAAGAATTACTAAACAAATTCATGAGACTGAGAGGGAGTACTTTGGTGCTTCAATCGGTTTACAAGAAGAAACAAAAACGGTACCATGGATGCAAATATCCATTAGCATTCTTTTTTTAACAACCCAAAACCTGCAGACAAATCAATAACTGCTTTAAAACAAAACAAAAAAAACACGGACTATAGAAATAATGCATATGTTAGGAGAGACAGAGACATCCCTGACACAAATCAACTATCAACAGGGAACAATGGTCAACTAGTACCTTCCAACCTCATTGAATCGCATTCATGAAATTAGAGCAATAACAAGAACCTTTATGAATATTGCATTATTGCACTGATTTAATAAATAGTGTCATATATATATTATCTCACATTGGAAATTTTGAAATGCTGCATTTTCTATTTAATTGTGTGGCAGTGAATCCGAGTTTGTATGTGTGTGTATATATATATATATATATATATATATATATATATATATATATATATATATATATATATATATATATAACGCTGAGCTCAATAACAGGCCTGTCAGTGTCATCGATACTAAACGATTCAAACTCAGATTCAGTGCCACACAATTCAATAAAAAAACGCAGCATTTCTGAATTTCCAAAGATGCTAAACCACTCAAGGCCACCAAAACCACATTTTAAGCATTCGAGCACGGGTTCTTCTCAGCGAGCGCAATAATTCACTTCGCCTTTAAGACAAATTAGCTGCAATACGCTAACATGAAAATCTGCGTTTAATAAATGATGACAGTTATCCGTCGTCAACAGGCTACTGCAAAGGATGACAGACCGAAAGCCAGAAATAGCTTCCGTGTTTAAGACAAAGACAAAACTTAAATGAATTATTACGTTAGCACAGACTTTTACACGTACGCGATAACGGTAGCAAGATAATAACCGTGACAGCGCTTATGGTAAAAAAAAAAAAAAAAATCTGACCGGTTCTCCTCAGCCTCAGCTAGCCGCCTGTGCTAACTGCCGTCCGGTTCCATTTAACGCGTTCGATTCGTTAAATGCCCGTTTAAATATACATATACGCATACAGTACGCATTCATAACTAGATTTGGCACCAGGCCGAGCGCTGATATTGATCATAAGAAGAAAAATCGAGTCAATATTTTGAGCGTCATTGGCACTCACCGTATCCTTTCTGTTTGTTTCTCTGCGCCGGGCGTTGGCAGGTCCGCGCGCTCGGGGTTTCCAGCACTGAAGAGCAGGGGCGCGACGCTGCGTCACTCCATCACACTTCATTAGAGCAAGAACTTCGAGGGTTTTTGCAAAAATGCAAACCTAACACGACGTATGCAAAGTTTTATCCTCTCACGTGCGTATAAATACAGTAAACCACTTACATGCGTCGTATTATTTCAATCCGAGTTACGCTTCAATTCATGTTTTATTAAGGAGGTGGGAGAAAAAACGCACAACTTAAACCTAAGTGCACATAAGAATAGCAATTCGTCAAAGTTAATTAATTAGTTTCACACAAACTGTGATAACCATGTAAGCTTTGAATGTGTTATAGTAAACATGCTTAAAATATATCTTATTTTTTTTATTTATGTTTATGTTGATATCATTTTTATCTTTTGCAACAGCAGCAGTGTTTGTAATGACGGCAATAAACTCTGATATCTGTCAAGATAAGATCACCTTATCTTGCTAACCAGGAGCTTATTATTCTTTGCAGAGGGTATGATTTTAATTTTTTGTTTTGTTTTAATTATTTATTTAATTTTCTAATTTAGGTTACTTTTTGACCTACTTCTCTAAATATTCAACTCGCCGCACGATGGCAGTAAAGAGCTCGTCAGAAAACGAGATAACGTCACCGTTTCAAAATAAAAGCGTAATTTCTCGTTAAAAAATGTAAGTGTAAATAATATGAGTGAAATATATAAAATAAGGTTGGTTTATAAATAAAAAAAATACAAATAAATAATAAAAACAAATGTTATTATGGGATATTTTAATATCGGCTACTTAATTTACTTTTATTTTAAAGTGTGCTGATGTCACTACGCTGTGTATCATATGACCGCTTCAGAACACATGATATCCAGAGACGTCAATAGTTGGACGTTGCATAGTAAATTGCATTATTTATGTTTTTAAGAGTGACCTGATAGGCAAGTCTTTGCATTTAACGAATGCGCTTTTATTTTATCTGTTAAATCACTGTTAAATCAATGCGTATTCTTCTCATAGTTTATTTACAGAATGACTATTGCCGATCTCTGGGATCAGAGAATATCTGCCTTTCTACTGAGTCCATCTCAGTTTTTGGCCACCACCACCACTGAGAGTTTCTTGGCTGATCTCCTGCACGAACTGCGGAATGATAAGGCTAATGATCAACTCAAGGTAACGAACGCACGTACTGCATGTTTTTTTAACTGGCACTGTAATTTATATTGTAATTTATGTGATGTGCATGCATACAGACGTTGAACTAGTAGGAATATATTCATATGTAATAATATTTTACATATCAATATAATGTTACAAATATTCTCTATTTTAAAGGTTTTCAAAACAAAATGGGTATACATGTATATGTATATGTAATATTTAATTAAACTGATAATTTTTTTTTTCATAGTTTTAGATTTAGTTCATTATTAAAACACTGCTCCACAATAACTTTTGCAGTTACTGGATCTATTAATTACTATAAAGCTTTGTTGAAATGTTGTGCATTTTCCCTGTAATTAGCTTTTCTTGTGATTATTGTAATGTTTTTTTATCCCACTTAAGATACTTCTTGTGTCTGTGCTGCTGGAGCACCCAACCCTTCTCTGCCCTTCTGTCTCTGTGGGAGAGGAAACAGCCCTTGAACTCCTTTCAGTCTTCTCTCACACGCCTCAGAAATCCATCGTGCTCAAGTGCAATGTCATTTTAGCCATCACCAGTGTGATAATATGCACATCCTGCCTGGCTACCCACTCGAAGACGGCTGAAGACTGGCTTGACCTGCTATTTCAGACGGTCCAGGACACCAATGACTACAGATGTGGTCTATCCCAGCAGCCAATAAGGGCCACTGCTTGTGATTGCCTACGAGAAATGGAAGCCTGTAACCCTGGTCTTCTTTCTCAAAAGTTAGAGGCCCTGTATCTTCTAAAACAGCAAGAAACCACAGTTCTGCATCAGTCCTACTGTTTGCTTTACACACTCGGGCTGAAGAATGCCATAAGGATCTTGGCGAACCAAAAAGATGTTACTGACCTAGAATTTAAGAGTATCTTAGGAGGAAATGAAGGGTTTGCATGGAAATGCAATCAAGTAGCAATGACCTCATTGCCAGTAAACCTCCTGGTGCAAGTCCCACGCTTGCCACAAGGACTGGATTGTAAAGAACTTAAATCTATAATGTCTTCGCTTTTGGAGGAGTCTTACCTTCTAACACCTATTTCCCAGTCTGCCCTACTTAGGGAACTTGTAGAAGTTGTCGCCATGGTCCCGGGACTCTCTCCGACGTTATTCAAATCACAGCTCCTGCGACTATTTGGAACGGCAGATGTTTCACTTATGCATGCCACTCTTTTTATGAAGGACATGTTCACAGATAGCCTTTTCACCCCCGAGGATGAGAACTTCCTGCTCAAGCGTCTCGTGGGGACAGCCCAGCATCCGCTCCTGAGGATTCCCGAAAAGCTCTTCTACATGGAATGCATCCTGCACTTCCCCGAGAACCGGCCTATATCCAGCAGCGGAGAAGAGAGCTTACCCGTTCTGGTTACGCCACGTCTGGCAGCGTCTCTTCATCCAACGGTTTTCAATGATAGTGCAACTATGCTCTGCAGGCTAAACCTTCTTTGTCTGGTGCACCTCGAGGCCGATGAGGGCGAAGCGGACAAAGGAATCGGCTACCTGTTTGATCACATAATGGCTCTTTTGAAAATCGTAGACAATGATGGTAGCAGAGAAGTGGTGGTGACCTCTTTCAGAGCGTTGTTTATTTTTCTTATGCACTTTAACGGCATGGGAGAACTCTCAGAGAAGCTCATCAACAAATTATGCGATATGTATTCCAAACATTCGCAACTCGCTCCCAATTTGATTGGCCTCGCAGATCGCATCCAGGAGCATCTGGATGACCCAGTCTGGTCGGTCAAGTTGCTAAGAGGGCTTCAGAAATGCATTATGGAATTGCCTCCATTGCAGCTGACGATTCATAATTTGAGCTGGCACTTAAAAGTCTTAAAAAGAGTGGCTAAAGAAGGTCAGATTACCCAGAGAAACACCATTTACCTACTTCTCAATGTCCTCATCAACTCCAACTTGTGTGAAAGAGGCAACTGGCAGGTGGGAAACGCAGTTCTCGCCGTTTGCCGCAATCTTTTGAAGCACCCCTCCATCGATCAAGTGTTTATCGAGTTGGCAGACCTTTTGCAGTACATATCAATACATTATGACGATACGGATATTAAGGATCACGCTCGCTTCTACTACACACTGCTTACCAACCTTTCGTGGGAAAAGCTTACAGGAGTTCTCGCCAAAGGACTCGATGGCGGACGTGCCAAAGAGCGATCCCATTCTGCAATTATGGCAGAGAGCGAGGGGATCGCCAGTAACCTGACTGTTCATAAAACTAACCGACATGTTTTGCAACTCATCAAGGTGCAAGAAAAAGCCTCACAAAGCTCTTCAGGCACAATGGAGGCAACGGGAGAGGATCAAAATTGGTTGGAGGTTTATCAAGGACAGTTTCAGACACCTGGATTCGGCTCTGAGGTCACCTTGAGGTACAATCTGACTCATGCTAAAGACACGGATCCTTTATTCGATAAAGTCTTTACAATCTGTCTGCATTTCGAGCTGAACGATTTAAACTATGCAAAGGTAAGTGACATACATGTACCATGTGTGTTCAGAGATAGAAAGCCACCTGAGGTAAAAGTCAAGCTCAAGCCCTTTCAACCTTATCCCACTAGTTTAAGCGTCAGTGCCGTGTTTACCACACAAGACGGACACTCTTGGCACAGCAGACTGCCTGATGTGAGCGTTTCATTCCCCGAGATCTTCCTTCCTCTGCCTTTACCACCAAACTCATCCTGTGAATGCAAAGAACAAGTGTTCGAATACACCTGGGAGGCCGCAGCCTCTGGGAATCCAGACAAATCTGCGATTAGTCTGTTCTGTTTTAAACCTGAAGATGAAAGTCTTGCTGATCTGATCAAGACGCATTTTCAAGGTTACCTTATTACAGATCAGCAAAGCAAAAGATCATGGAAAGTCTTGTTCTTTCTTCCACCCAAGTACCACATCCTTTTGAAGATTACACAGGCTGAGGATGCTGCTCGGGTCAACATTGCAACGGACAACTGGGAGTTGTTACCTTTTGTGAACTCTTACCTCCAAAACATCACAGATAAATGCAGCACAACAGAAACAGATGGCTAAATTGGTGTTTTGCAGGTGTTAATTTGCACAGTTGATTTTAACCAATTAATTTTTATAAATGCTTTTTTGATATGTCACCATTCGTTTTTTGGATGGAAAATCTATCATGTTTAATAAAATATATATCATGTGTGTATATATATGATGGGCACATATCTTATGCTATTTTGCGAAGACCAAGTTATACTTTTCTACTTATTTATTAAATGAAAAAATCAACTAAGGTGCCGGATAACTGATTCAATGTAAACACATTAAGATTAATCAGACCACAACATTTAAAATAAAAACAGAAAATCTCACAGTAAAGACACATTAAATGCATGATTGAATTACATATTTACAGGTTCAATAGAAGTGACAAGGCCAAGATTCCAGTCTGATTTTAATTCAGTTTACTTGTATATAAACTATTAGTAGCTTTTAAGATAATGTTGCATCCATGAGCCGATAAGACAGTCCGTGAGTGAACTATGACCTTTCACTGTGAAAGACCTTCAAAATTGGGCTCTGTACAGGCTGGAAGAGCAGTTTGTCTGTTCAACAGTTTGTCCATGATGCCAATTTCAACATCGCGCTTTTCAACTTCCTCTTGCGGTGTCCAAGACATGTCATGTTGGAGTTTGTATCCACCGAGGAACTTGTGAGGACAACTAGGACCCCATTCCTGCAAGATATTGAAACGTATGATATTAAATTAGCTGTTAAATGCGGTGCATAATTATAGCACAATTATTTGTTTTTTGAGTTAATATTGCAATCACACAAAATAAACATTTGGTGGTCATGTGTGCCATTTATACTGAACACATCCTGGCCAGGATTTTTAAATTGCCTAAAACATTTCAAGTAGTTGGACCAATAAGATCTGGAGAGAAACGATCAAAGCAACGCAAATATGGGCATGTGTTTGTTTGTTCGTTCTACTTAAAGCATAGCTGCAACGATCATTGTATGACAAAAAAGAATCATGGGACTGTAAAGTCAATGATTTGACCCAGAGACTGTATCCAGCAGTGAATAAAGGTTTCCTGTGTGTTCTGTCTTTTCAGGGCGCAAAGTTCTTTAATTTGTTAAATTCAAATCTGACTCAGTTTTATTATGACGTCGAATTTAGGTAGAAATATTAATTGGTTATTTTTATTTTGCTAATACTTAAATAGAGTTTTATCTAGCCCACTATAGTTAGTCTAACTATAACAACATGAATAAAGCCTAGACAATAATCAGAGGCTCTGGCTTACACTATAAAAAATGGCAATACTTCAATAGCATTTTTAACTACATAATTTAACTAAAGCTTAGACAATAACCAGAGGTTATGGCTAATACTATGGAATATGCCCGAACCATGTTAGTATTTCAATAGTATTTTATCTAGCCAATTTATACAGATTTGTTATAAGTTGGGTAAATATGTATCATGCTAACTATACAGCCAATTCGAAGATATCAAATCAATACAATACATCAAAATATCAAAGATGAATTTCTTCCGGCCACAGAAGGCCCTGACCCTTTTAAATGCAATCCTTTAATACTAAACCAATATTAAACATCCCCCAAATGGAGGAATATACAAAGGTCCCAGACCTGGGTAGTTTACACCTTAATGGGAACAGAAGCTCATTTGCATGAAAGACCCTGTGAGAAGGCACACACCCACTGTAGTAAACAAAACAAATCTTCAAATCTTTATTACCTTTTAGTTTACTGAATATTTCAAATGATACTAGACGTGAACGTTTATTTGCTTGCATTGGCATTTCATTTCATTTTTTTGAGCACACTGCGTCGTAGGAAAGGTCAACGAATGGATTTAAAAAGAAACTAATGGGAAGAAGCGAAGGAAGTTTCCTGCACCCCCACTTTGTGGGGTGTCTCAAAGACGCCCATATGTTTGTTTTGTCTGCTTCTCTGGAAATCAAAGTATCTGAGGTTCTTTCATCCTTACACGAATGATTTGAAAGCTTAAGGGGCCGCCTGCTCTGCTCTCTATGAATCACTCGTGAATGTCATACAATGATCGACCTGCACAGTGCAAACAGCCAAAACAAGGACATGTCCTGTAAAAATGGCCAAAGGGTATAGTCACCCTACTACTAGTTGGCGTCAACCAATTCAGATTGATCTCTCTTTTCACTCATGTCAGCTGATAAGACCCAGACACTCATAATGAGGCAATCAACTGACCTTTGGAGACAGAATGGAGAAGTAGCGCTGTCCGGATTCACGCATATAAAGATAATACATGTTTCCTGGTTTCTTCACAACATTGCAGGCAGCATGGTGAAGCTCAGCATCTTTCTTGGCATCTTCCAAAACCTGAAGCGTGATTTAGTCTTTATTTATTTGTCACATTTCAGATTATGGACAGCGATATTTAAACATTAAAATAATAATTCACCCAAAATAAAGATGTGCTTTACTCTCCCTCAGGTAATTCATGGTGTAGATGTTTGTTCCTCCATGAAAACAGATTTCAAGGAATGTAGCGTTGCAAACGGCTGATAAAAACACCAAAATAATCCACTTGCTTCCAATAAATCAATTAACATCTAGTTAAGCGCAAAGCGGTAAGAAATCTAACTTTCAGACATTTTTAACTTAAAACTGTAGACTGACGGCACCCATTCACTGCAGAGGATCCACTGTTTGAGAAGCAATGCGCATTTCTAAAGATCTGTTCTGATGGAAAAAAACACTCATATATATATATATATTGAAAGGCCTGAGGTTGAGTAATGTTTCAAAGACAATGTTAATGGTAAACAATTTCTTTAAGACCAGGGATATTTATGGTGCTGCTATTATGGTATTAGCAAAAGGAAAAAGGTCATTTGATTGACAGTTCATTCTCACCTTTCTTGCTTGCTCCTGAAGGTATCTTATCTGCTCAGCAATCACTGTGAGTTTGTTGCAAGCATTGGCTCTGACGAATTCATCTCCCTAAATTTTCCAAAAAAAAAACAAAATATATAATTGATTAAAAAAAAAAACCATCATTAAAATGATAAATAGCTATCTCTTACCTTCTGTACTTGCTGTGCCAGAGCAACTAGATCCATGGGATCCCCAAACCGGTTGGTCTGGTAGGGACTTACTAGTGCCATTCCACTTGGGTTACTACTGGTCTCCACCAAGGTTACTATAATATTAATAGTGTTGACAAAGCACAGAGCTCATTTGTAGAGGAGTAATACCTATGGTAAACAGTTTTTGCCAAAATACTGTATTTTCTACATACTGTATACATATAAAAAAAAAAAAAACTAGAGACTGCTCCGATACAGATTTCACATGTTAAATCATGGTCATTTTATTATAAAAAAAGAAAAGAAAAAGAAAAGTCAACAGTCGTGTTGTTTCTGCATTTGGAGATATCAAATCCTCAGGAAATGGTCATCATTTATAGAACCATTAAGTTACAGACCTCAGCTGTTATAAGAGGTTTTAACCTAATGTACTACATGTACTGTATCACTATAATCCTTCATTTCGACGTCGGTATAATTTTTTTACTCACGATATATTACAATACCTAATAGTATTTTTTATTTAGAGAAAACAAACAAAAAGCTTTCTTTTTTTAAGCTTTCTGCACTGAACTGATGTAAGTTACCACAGTAATTAATAAAAATACGGCTAACGTACTTTGGTGAAGTTTCTAAGCCTTATGTAACATGTTGAATAAGCTCTCAAGTAAACGCCTGTAGAGGTGATCAGTATTCGTGATGCTAAAATTAAAAGAAAAAAAATCATGAAAAATGTGTAACATGTGAGTACGTTAGCTTATATCATGGCATGACGTAATAACCAATGATAAAGGGATATTTCATAACATTACGAAAGTTCTGTCGGCTCACAACAAGCATATATTTTGTCACTGCTAACACTTTAGAGCTCAAACATCCAAACACTGTTTTAAACAGAATTATGGTGCGATGGAATGGTTAACAAATCGAGCAATTCAATCTTTCACTGATGTTAGGTGATCAAACGGCCAACATATGACTTATATATTGAGTTTGCCACTGAAAGCATTCGTCTTACCCGTGGTGGTTTTGTTCAGTTGTTGTGGTAGACTGACAGTTTTGTCCATTCTATAATTAAATACCCGTATAGTTTAGCAAACTAACACGAGACTTCTCACCGGTGTCAAAAAAGTCTTGTACAACACAAGGGAGGCGTTTCTGGGGTCCGTCGAGTAGTTGCCCTGCTATTTGCCCGTTTAAAAGTATCTTTATTTTATAATGTATTAATTTCTCTATAGATTTAATCGGGCGTAAAACTCTTGTACGTGTTTCTAGGATAATATTTTGGCATATCTAAAGGCATATTTATATTTAATATATCAATAATTAAAATGCAAATCGACCGTGCATGAAAAGGGATAACCTTCGCGTATGTTGTTATGTCGAGTTATGTAGACTGCAGATAATGTAACGCTAGTTGTCTGCAGTTAAGAAAGATTAAAGTTTGACATTATACAATGAAAAAAGTTCAAGTCAGTGCAAATGTATCAGTAATTTTTCACTTTTTGACGTTTTATAAATATTACGTAAACTGTTTTTTTCTGTTTTTATATCTTTTTATTATTAAAAAATCGAAAAGTATCAACCTGTTATTTAACCGATAATCATTTATATAATAGATGATTATATCATTTCTCAATCAAATGTTTGTAGGTATTTCTCCCCGTAATACTAAGAAAACTGTTTAGTGTGGTAGGTTTAGAATAAATTTTTCTAAACGAAAACACTTTTAAAATAGCATTGTAAATAAATACCATTTTAATGAATCCGTGGTGGTCTGTGACTGCAATTAATTGTATTTATTTATTGTGAAACTGAACGTTAATTTTTTTTCAAAATAACTCGATAAAGACAATTGCATGAAAATGCTACCAGAATACTGTATTGGACTGTTCATGTGCGAATGTATGTGTTAAACTATGCTTCTTAAGTTTAAGACTTCTGAAGTTTAAGCTGAAATGTTTGTGGCTAGACCCAGATTCACACAGTTGCCCTAAATGTCTCAGTTCTTACACAGGGCAGGCTCTTGCACGGCTCCACCCTCTCCAAAGACTTGGGGAGATTCTCCAAACCCGACTTCTACCTCACAGGCCTACAGTCTCCAAGATGTGGATCTCCCTGTCCCTCATCTCAATCCTCTCCACTTCTCATTTCACCTCGTGCGACGCTCAAAGCAATGGAATATTTGAGCCGTACGACCTGCTTTTCGATAACGCGGTGGAGGCGTATTATAAGCAGGACTGGCTGGCTGTGATCCTGAACATGGAAAGAGCTTTGCGGAATAAAGCGGCGCTGCGTAGAATCCAGACGCACTGCCGCTTGTCCTGCGC